>NW_024115990.1:0-21372 GCF_003073215.2 Triticum urartu | reverse complement strand
GTGAATATTACCTCACTTGCGACATTGCTTTCAATGCGGTTATGCCTCTAAGTCATGCTTTGATACGTGGGAGATACAGCCGCATCGAGGGCGTTATAAGGATTGAGGCTTGCTTGACGATCATTGCGCGCGGCACGGCGAAGAGTGTTTGATGTCGGTGTACTTGAACCGGAGAGGGTGAAGTCGGAATGTCGACTTGAGCGGCTCCGTCTTGATGAGGACGAAGTGGAAGAAGAGCGGGTGAGCAACAAAGCGAAATCTCGCCCATTCTTGCGTCGTTCTCTTGCTTGTGATCGTCGAGCTTGTGGTCGAAGTAATCCCTTGTACGTTGCTCGGAGAGTCGCAAGTCGGTGGTGAGGTTGTCGATGCGTTCACTCATTGCTTGTTGCTCTTGATGCAAAGCACGTTGTGCACCAAAGAGGTGACTCTTGGTGACGTAGGAATTCATGCTATCGTCTTGCTCGATGAAGAGTGGGTTGGTAGAAGTACTTGGCCTATCCATCATTCCAAGAGAAATATGTGAGTGGGAGAAAGAAAAGAATGTATACCAAATGTACCTTGACCGAAGTTGAAGGTGGATCAATGATCACTCCAATGTGGAACAAGGGAATAGCACAATTGGTACCAATTCTTGTCGGTTTCTCACACCTACACACGTAAAAGCTTATGGTGGAGCTTGGTTAGGATGGTGGCACAAAATTTGATGTGAAAGTAAGCAAGATTCAATAATGTTAGAAAAGATTCGCAAATTTGCAAATGCAACAAGTAGACCAAGCAATGTAAGGTACATGGAAACACACATGCAAAGAGATAAGTGGGGTTGTGCAACCAAGGGTGAGCCAAAATGTGGAATCCACGAAAATGCTCTTGTTGCACAACACAAGAGAAACGCTAGCACGATTGCACAATAGGCGGATAGGAACTTGTGCACAACCTACTAAGCAAAAATGCAATGACTTCTATCCCAAGTATGCTCTATGTATGGTGTTTCGATGATATGATCTAAGATGATCTAGTATGACAATCTTAATGTTGTATGATGCTATGGTTCTTGCTTATAAGCTCTTTGCTTATCTTTCCCTTTCCCTTTTGCTTAAAAGCTTGTTTGGCTCTTTGTGTGTTGAGCTCTTTTCTCATGCAATGCTTCACGAACCAAGATAGCAATTGTGTATGCGATGAAAACTTTGTGACACAAGAGATGATACCAAGATATGCACCAATGATGTATGTATGCTATGGGAAGTATGATCACTAATGTGCACAAGTTACGTTGCCAGCAATACTCAAAGGCTAGTCTCGATTGGTAAGCTACGCAAAAAGATAAGGCTATGGTGGTTATCAATGTAATGGCAAGGGGTGAACAAAGATGTCGTCGAAGTTACCGTCCTTGCTTACGGTTGAGGGTGTCACGAACCCAAGATGAGGTTATCGGGAAGGTCATTGTTGATGACGCGTCCGTGGCGAAGATTAGCGGCGGTGATGTCGATGTCGAACCGTTCCTAGTTAGCCGAAACACCCTAGGAAACGATGAACCACAACTCAAACTCTCAAAACCAAAAGCGGCAAAATGTGTTGGAGTTGGTAGTGGTCAAGTGGTGGTAGTGGTGGAAGTATCGAAAAGTGTTGGCGAAAGTTAGGTGGTGTTAGTCGAAGGGGGTATGCGGAGGCGTAATAAAACTGCAGGAAATGTAGTTTTGTCAGGTGTAGCCGGATGATCCAGGCCAGGAGCCGGATGATCCGGGCGGGTCCGGATGATCCGACCGGGTCAATTCGCTCAGGGAATGGCTCGGGAAGAACGTGAAAAGAGGGAAAATTCGAAGATTTCATGGATTTTTGGGTGGATTGCAAGGTGGGGATGGTGGGGGAAGGTAAAATCCACTTGCAACACAACAAATTCACGGATCAAAACCAACAAAACATCATCAAAACTCACAAATCACAAGAAAAAATTTTGGGGCTGTTTTTGTGGGGATTTTCAAATTAGGATGAAAAACAACAAAAACAAGGCTCGAAACACAACGGGGAGGCTCCGAAATCGTGATCAACCTGGCTCTAGATACCAAGATGATGTAGGGTAGGGACCCTAGGGGCCGATCTTTCACAAAAGGAGCGGATCCCGCGAAGAACACGAGGAACACGATGGGGAAAACAAGGGTAATCACGAGCAAAACCACGAGAGAATCACTAACCCAACAAGAAATAGTCACACATATGCTAGATCCTCGAGTACATAAGAGATCACACGATCCACGGTCAACCAGGGACAATACAAAAGGATGTCTTGATGATCTTCTCCGCAAGGAGGTCTTGAATCCAAAGGGATCTTCTCCGAAGAGGGGCTGCGGTCTCTCTCGAGGAGTAGATCCGATGTGGACGAGCAATGCTCTATCTCAAATATGAGCTAAACCAATGCTAACCCTAGAAAACTAGTGGAGGAGTCATTTATATAGGCAAAGGGGCGAAGGGGGTACATGGGCCTCGGCCCAACATCATGCACGCAGGCATTGTCCGGATGATCCGGATGTTGGTCCGGATGATCCGGGCTTCGGGGGTCCGGATCATCCGGCTGTGTCGAGGGGGATGCGGGAGGTCCGGATGTCCGGGTTTTGGTCCGGACGTCCGGGTATGCCCGGATGATCCGGGACGGGGTCCGGATGATCCGGCTTCAGGGCAGCCTCGGCTGCTCCCGGGTCTCCAATTGTCTGGATCGTCCGGGCTGGGGTTCGGATCATCCGGGCTGCGTCCGGATCGTCCGGGACCTCGTCCGGATCATCCGACCAGCCTGGGACTTGGCTGATTTCTTCTCCGTCTTCACGCATGTCTTCCGCTCCCGATCCTTCTTGCTCCTTAGCTTCTCCATGGCTAGTTCCTTCGTACATGAGTATGCACAATGTCTCCGTTTGAGGTAGTAGCCATGTCTCATGTGCATTGAAGTGGAATTGTGAGAGGAGTGATGTCACCTCGGTTTCGAGTGCTCTTGCACGTGCTCGTGTCATGGGTCCACTAGACACTTGGCGAGACGATGATAGGTCCATGGGGATGATCTTGGGATGCTCCATATCACCAAGCTTAGGGTTTTGCATATTATTATTTTCATTCGAGGACGTGCCTTCCTCTTTGCCTCCTGCTGTTACTAACATTTTGCAGGAGTTCGCTGACATCTTTCCACAAGATGTGCCATCGGGATTACCACCTATTTGAGGGATTGACCATCAGATTGACTTAATTCCCGGTGCATCGCTACCCAACCGTGCACCATACCGTACCAATCCAAAGGAGACGAAGGAGATTATGTGTCAAGTCCAGGAGCTGCTCGACAAAGGTTATATATGTGAATCCCTTAGTCTTTGTGTTGTTCCTATTATTCTAGTACCGAAAAAGGATGGTACATCATGTATGTGTGTTGATTTTAGAGGCATTAATAATATTATTATTCGTTATCGTCATCCTATTCCTAGGCTAGATGATATGCTTGATGAATTGAATGGCTCTACAATATTCTACAAAGTTGATTTGCATAGTGGATACCATCAAATTCGTATGAAATTGGGAGATGGATGGAAAACGGCATCTAAAACAAAGTTTGTTTATATGAGTGGTTAGTCATGCCTTTTGGGTTAACTCATGCACCTAGTACTTTCATGAGATTAATGAACGAAGTTTTACGTGCTTTCATTGGAAGATTTGTGGTAGTCTATTTTGATGATATACTGATTTATAGCAAATCTTTGGAGGAGCATTTACATGTTGTTTTTATTGCTCCACGTGATGCACGTTTGTTTGGTAACCTTGGGAAGTGCACCTTTTGCACTGACCGAGTATCTTTTCTTGGCTATGTTATTACTCCACGGGGAATTGAAGTTGATAAAGCCAAGATTGAAGCTATTGAGAGTTGGCCACAGCCCAAAACGGTCACATAAGTGAGGAGTTTCCTTGGCCTCGCTGGTTTCTATAGGCGTTTTGTGAGAGATTTTAGCACCATTACTGCACCTCTCAACGAGCTTACAAAAAAGGATGTGCCTTTTGTTTGGGGTACCGCACATGAAGAAGCCTTTACGGTATTGAAAGATAAGTTGACACATGCTCCTTTACTCCAACTACCTGATTTTAATAAGACTTTTGAGCTTGAATGTGATGCTAGTGGAATTGGATTAGGAGGTGTGTTATTACAAGATGGCAAACCTGTTGCATAATTTTCTAAAAAATTGAGTGGGCCTAGTCTGAATTATTCTACTTATGATAAAGAACCATATGCTCTTGTTCGGACTTTAGAGACATGGCAACATTATTTATGGCCCAAAGAATTTGTTATACATTCTGATCATGAATCTTTGAAACATATTAAAAGTCAAGCTAAACTGAATCGTAGACATGCTAAATGGGTTAAATTCATTGAGACTTTCCCTTATGTCATTAAACACAAGAAGGGTAAAGAAAATGTTATTGCTGATGCATTGTCTCGTCGCTATACTATGCTTTCACAACTTGACTTCAAAATATTTGGTTTGGAGACCATCAAAGATCAATATGTGCATGATGTTGATTTTAAAGATGTAATGCAGAATTGTAAATAAGGAAGAACATGGAACAAGTTCGTCGTTAATGATGGATTTGTGTTCCGTGCTAACAAGCTATGCATTCCAGCTGGCTCCGTTCATCTTTTGTTGTTGTAGGAGGCGCATGGAGGATTAATGGGACACATTGGCGTGAAGAAGACGGAGGACGTACTTGCTACACGGTTCTTTTGTCCAAAGATGAGACAGGATGTTCAGCATTTTGTTGCTCGCTGCACTACATGTCAAAAAGCTAAGTCATGACTCAATCCTCATGGTTTATATATGCCTTTGCCTGTACCTAGTGTTCCTTGGGAGGATATACTATGGACTTTGTTTTAGGTTTACCTCAAGCAAAGAAGGGGAGGGATAGCATATTTGTTGTCGTGGATAGGTTCAATGGCACCCTTTATACCATGTCATAAAAGCGATGATGTTGTTAATGTTGCTGATTTGTTCTTTCGTGAAATTATTTGCTTGCTTGATGTGCTGAATACTATTGTTTTAGATCGTGATACTAAATTTCTTAGCCACTTTTGGAGATGTTTATGAGCTAAGTTGGGGACTAAACTGCTTTTTAGTACTACTTGTCACCCCCAAACTGATGGTCAAACTGAAGTAGTCAATAGAACATTGTCTACTATGCTTAGGGTTGTTTTGAAGAATAATAAAAAAATATGGGACGAATGCTTGTCTCATACTGAATTTGCTTATAATCGTTCGTTGCATTCTACTACTAAGATGTGCCCTTTTGAAATTGTGTATGGTTTCCTACCTCGTGCACCCATTGATTTGTAGCCTCTTCCATCTTTGAAGAAGGTTAATTTTGATGTTAAACAACGTGCTGAATTGATCTTAAAAATGCATTAGTTAACTAAGAAAAACATTGAGCGTATGCATGCAAAATATAAAGTTGCTGGAGATAAGGGTAGAAAACATGTTGTGTTTGCACCTGGAGATCTTGTTTGGTTACATTTGTGTAAGGATAGATTTCCTGATTTGCGTAAATCAAAGCTAATGCCATGTGATGATGGTCCTTTTAAGGTGTTAGAGAAACTAAATGATAATGCATATAAACTTGAGTTGCCTGCAGATTTTGGGGTTAGTCCCACTTTTAACATTGCAGATTTGAAGCCTTATTTGGGTGAGGAAGACGAGCTTCCGTCGAGAACGACTTCATTTCAAGAAGGGGAGGATGATGAGGACATCAATACCATTGTTACACCTACAGCCCCTGCTGCTATACATACTGAACCAATTACTAGAGCTCGCGAACGCCAATTAAATTATCAGGTACTTATATTTCTTGGTAATGATTCTAATGTTCATGAGAATATGATGCTGCCTAAATTGAATACATTTGTCTTGCTTAGAAATGAAGGGCCTAGCTTGGACAAGAAGGATGAACAGTGGAGCAAGACCAAAGCATGGAGATGATGGCATGCGCTAGGGGAACAAGAACAGAGTTACAAGTGATGATTTCAGGACTTTGAAGCCACCATAATGAGTGCATGAGGCCTTGGATGAAATATACAAGATGTCACTTCATAAATTTTGTCCAGAGGCTATTATAGGTGCTGCGTCGCCTTATTATTGGGCCAGGCCCTTGCAATTTCGAAATACTTGAGTATAGGCTATTTTTAAAGTACGTATGTGTGGGGAAACAAGAGATAGGGTTGGTTTCAGGCCCCTCCTTCAAGGGCCACAAAATTCCCCCATCTTCCTCCATATATACAGCCCTTAGGGCACCGTTTAGACTTTAGGTTTAGATTAAAAGTTCGTCATAGCTGCAACTTCGCGTACTTTGTTTGTGTTAAACGACGAGACCAAGGCGTCATAGAACCCCACCTTGGTCAATAAAGCTTTCATCTTATATTCGCAATATCGAGATTGCAATCGTAGTTTCTTGCTTGTTCTTCGTTTGCTTGCAGGAAATAGACCTTCGTGGTCAGGTTGATCGTGCTCCGGCGTGGTCAATAACCTCTCGGAGTTGGTTTAGCGATTGCTAAGGCGCGCCGTCTTCGCACGTTCATAGTCGGATCGTCAAAGTCTACTCCTCCGAAACGATAATCACCATCTCATCGAAAGACGGGACACATTTGCCTCTGTTATTGTCCAATATGCCTTGGCTCAAAATGGTTTGGTAGAATCCTTTATCCACAGAGTTAAGCTCATTGCATTATCCCTACTTTGGAATTGCAACTTATCAACTTTACGTTGGAGTCATGTAGTTTTACACGCTCATGACCAAACTGCATAATATTATTCCCCTCTATCTTTGTTACCTGAAAATCTACCAAGTATTTCTCATCTGCGGTAATTCGGTTGCATACCGATATCACCACCCCGGCATACATCACTTGCCCTCAATGTATACCTGGGATCTACGTGAGGAATAACTGTATTTCCGTCAATACCTTAAGCCCCTCACATGGGGATTTATTCAAGGCCAGTATGTTGATTCAGTGAGGAACATTTCTAGGCATTAGGGGGAGATTTCAAGTAAAAAATGACAGGAAATTAGTGGAATGTTCAACACATTTCTGCCTCAAATCTATGTACTCAAAGATCTGAACCATGCGTTCAGAAGATTTGCAACACATTGCAAATAACCTGCCAAATTCATTTACTGACTATAAAGGTGTCACACAATCCTACAATCCTGCAAAAAAATGCCTGAAAGAGTGAAGGTACCAACAAAAACCACTCAACTCCCCGTTCAAAGCAACAAGAGGAGAAGTACGGCAATAGTACATCAGGATTCAGCTTCTTGCAAGCAAGGATTCAAGGCCTCTGAATCAGTAAATGCAAGTCAACTTTACGTTGACAGACACCTAATGGGTAGTATACACCCAGTGAATGGGAAACCTCCACCAACCCAAGTCTGCTCACAATGACCGGGACATCGGAATACCCGACTCAATCGCATTGGGAAACCGCGAGCAGTCACCATGGGTAACGATATTTCCATCAACTATATATATATATATATATTCTGGAGAAACATATAATGGGAAGTCTATAATTGTCGACGTACATTTCTCAACTAGATTGGAAAAACCTTTCAAGTGATTCAGATCCAAAGACCATGGCCATGGCAAAGTGTGAACAACAGTCGAACTGAACTCAAGCAAAGGGTATAATCTAGGTAGAAATAATCTTGCTCAATAATGGGAAGGTATTCATAGGCCTACACCAGTTTTCTTCTGGAAACAGAATTGAGAACAATGAGGTGGTGAAACATAAAACAAGTATTGTAGCACAAGGGTTCATGCAGATACCCATATATTCTCCATAGGTGGAATCTCTTTCCGATAACGTATATCATTGGCAGTACAAAATCATCTATCTATGCAGTTGATAGGTGTAGTGACTACATATCCATATGGATCACTAGATTCAGACATAGATGGTTCCTAATGGAATATCACTACTAAATCAAAATGCAACATACATTGTGTAAAATCAGCATGTCACTATACGGCTTATTGTTATCGGTATATTTTGGTACAACCGACGTAATGAGTTTCTTAACACAAGGATTACTCCTACACTGATGATTACCCATACATGTTAAGCATGTGATCATTTAAATGACGGAATTTCAGATGAAGGATCTGGGTAAAACCTCGAGCACCTTCACTCATACATTATGGTACACATGTTGTCTATATCCAAATTATATTGGAAAAATTGATTGTGGACAAGTCTTATCCATTCATAATTTCCATGGTTATTTGTTCTCTAAACGTTGAGAAAGATCCATCTATACCATGAAGAGATGGAAATAAGATGTTGGAACCTATGGTTTCATATCACAGTGCATGCATTGGATCCATCAAACACAATTGGTTGACACTAAATAATATCTTTCAATGTCTCCAATGCATCAAACATCTTGTCCTAATCTTTCGTTTTCAGAAAAATCTTGTCCTAATCCCAACTATGTCAGATCATGGACAAGCTTTGTGTTCCTGTTAGGTGTGGTAGTCATCTCATAAGTCTTCGAATCAAACCTTATGGCTACATCCACCAACCATTATCTTAAAGATAATGTTGCTTGTGTTGCCCGAATGTAAACAGGTTACGCAATAAGCAATATCGCTATATTGCATATCTTGCAAATCAATATCGCTATATTGCATAGCTTGCAAATCAAATCATGTGACTGATTTGTTCACCAAATCTCTACCAACTTCTACATTCACAAATATGTTCATCGAAGTGGTATGTGATGGCTTCGGAATTTGCAAGAATAGAGGGAGTATCTTCCTGAATCGTTCCTATTCAAAGCATCATATTATACTATTTTTTCTTTCATGAGTTTACTTTACAAGTTCTCATAAAGGTTTTTAATGAGGTAATATCAACATAAAATCATGACATACTCTTTGTTTTTCCCACTGGAGTTTACAGGAAAGTATATATGACATATTTATTATCCTTTAAATTCTACCTTTCTCCTCATATTTTTCCCACAGGGTTTTGGAGGAGTCCCTATGAAGATGGTTTTGGAGGAGTCCCTATGAAGATGGTTATGCTCACAAAGTACAAGCTGTGATTAGGGAGGGTGTTAAGATTAATTAATATGTGTTAATTAATGGGTTAATCACTGCTTTATAGGAACTGTCGGCAGTCGTCTTTGGTTGCTCGCATCCTCCTATATGGGCGCCTATTGAGAAGCGTCCCTTGCATTGTATAAATAGCAGCTCTCATCAATAAAGATTAACTGTTCACTTTTACATCTCTGTCGACTCTCTCTGGTCTTCCTTTAACAATCTCTTCTACCCATAATTGGTTTGGATAGCCAAAAAATTATGAGTGTGCTGTTTGAGATGCTCTTAGGACTAACTTGACACCCTTGTTAGTTAAATGCACGAGTGGTGCACTTCACTCTGGAAATATAATTTTCAATGCCTGAGAGAAAACATCTCCAATGCTAAAGTTCTACCAATGCCCAAATCAAACCGATGCATCAACTGCTCGATGAAATAAAAGGTGTCGGGAACTAGTTACATGTCAGAGTAAATTTGATGTAAACCTATAAACAGATGTGCACAGTTCTGAAATCATTTCAAATGATTGCTCAGCTAAATTCATTCTAATTGATCATCTTCAATTCAATTTGTTCCTATAATTGACCATCTCCAATTTAATATGAGATGTCATGGTTATCTAACCTTTTATCAGACCACCAGGGCCTTATGCACATGAATTTAGATACTGAGGGGGGAGGGGGGGGGGACTAGAGGTAAATTATATCGGAATGAATCTGTGGGACGGACTCCATTTGGGTGTCCATGTCCTGCGGCGATCTAGGATACCGATGTGTCAACATCTCCATCATCTGAGTTCGAAGACCCGCCACCATTGACCATCTCAGTATCTCCTATGAACAAGTCTGCCTTATTATGCCTTCGCGACCCAACCTTTCTTTGTTCTGGAGACAAGGAAACAAAGACAAATTATGCTATGCTATTGCAGTCATTTTTGCCAAGTGATGACTAACAAAATACTTCATGACAAGTCTCACTTTTGCTGGTTATGGTGTTGCGTGTTATTGCCAGGAAATCGTCCCATGTGTACTTAACCAGTTCGTTTTTCTCTTCCTCAGAAAGTTCAAAATTGGGCTCTCTTCCACACATAAAAGCAGCCCTGCACGTAGAGAAAAAGCTTGACTTGTCAAGGTATTGAATATCCCCTTACAAAAGAAAATGGTGCGGAATCATGACAAAAGCATGCCACACATCCATATCACTTGACCAAAATAAAGAACCAACAGTATGAAAGTATCTAGGGAGACAAAGCTGCCATTAGGTTTCTACAGAACACTGTAATAGTAGAGACTAATACTTGCAACTTAAGCCCAAGGACCAAAATATTTAGGGAATTTTACTAGCATGATTAGTCATTGGCTTCTTGTTGTCAAAAGAATTAAGCATTGCAGAATTATGCATACGCCCTTCCACAAGTTCTGAGAAACAGCTTGCTTTTCTGTAGAACTTAGTGCATATTGCCAAATGAACATGAAGCGGACTTTGCCTTGGCCATTGGGCAGTGATCTTCTACCATATTAGTACTGTCTAACCATTATATATACGAATAACTTTCTTTAATCATTACACAACTATACATATTACTTGCAAGTATATTGTTTTGTAAATGGTAATCCTAAAATATATTGTTAACCTTTTGAATTAAGTAGTATAGAATACGCCAGAAGTATTAAACTAGACTAGCTCATTGCTTTGGATACCACCCAGGGCACTGACGTTCAAGCTATGGGCACCAGACTGTAATATATTCCCTCCGTCCCAAATTACTTGTCTTAGATTTGTCTAGATACGGATGTGTCTAACACTAATTTGGGACGGAGTTAATAAAACATAAAAAATACTGTGCAGGAATAATGACTGTCCTGCTTATGAAAAATGTCAAAAGAGTCTAATATGATAAGAAACAGCAGAATGGTGATCAAGCTGATGCATTCTAGAAGAAAGATGGGGAGTGTCAGAATCATGCATAAGTTGGTGATGGAAATAACATAACCATGCATATGTACACAACCGTAATGGCCCAGGCGCAGGAAAGCTAGATAGGAAAGATCAATCTGTTATTTTCTTTTAGTAGATAAGATTAGTTTATATTTGTATTTGACTTAGCCTACAAGTTAGGTACTCTTGTAAATCGTGACTATATAATGTTAGGGATGGTTATTCTGGAAATGAAGCGATGAATTAAGTTGCATCCATAACATGTATTAGAGCCTAGGTTTAGGTCTCCTCCAGACGCTGCGACTTGTCCTCTCTACCGATCGAGTTCTCTCTATCTCAATCGATTTTTTCCGTCTCTGCCAGTCGATCTCTACTCTCTACTCTTGACCAATTGCTTTAATCACAGATGGAAGCTCCCGCTGGTCAGCATCGCCCTCAGATCGGGCCGCTCTTGTCAACCGGCAGCAGCACCCCTCCCAGATCAAGCCCAAGCAGAGCCTTTCTGTCCACACACACGATCCCAGCTGGCAACGTCTTTCCCGTCCCCACGCTCCAGGAGGATGCCCTTCATTAACAAATATGCAACGTCTTTCCCGTCCCCGCGCGCTCCTCCTCCGCCGCCAGCCTCGCCGCGACGCGCGCGGATTGCGGGAATGAGCCAAGCCAACCTCACACCAATGCGCTTAATTTTTGCCGGTCAGAAAAGGAGAGTCCGTAACAGACACGCCACGAATCCGAGAAGTCGGATCGTGGGCTGTCACCGACTCTGTGGGTCCAGCCCACGTCCTCCTACCCGACAATGGATGCGTCGGCAACCCTAGCCGCCACCAGAAGAACAGATCGCATCTGCTCTGCCTCCACGCCCACCGTCCACTGTCGTTCCTTTTGCTGCTGCTGCCCCCGGTGATCTCATCCCGTCCACCACGTACACGGTTGACGTGAGAGCAGGCCTCCGAAACCCCGCCTCTCAAGATCCTGTACGGGAGAGGGGCGATTAGGTTTTAGTGGAGCGTCTCCTACACAACTCTCGCTGCCGTTCATCTACGTCCACTACATCGTCTACGTCCGCGTCGCCTTCATCATCACCATGTCCACCGAAGCCGAGAGAATCGCTGCCAAGAAGACCGCTGAGTAGACTGCTGTTGTCGCCGCTACCGCAGCTTCGTCCTGGCCTACTGGAGGGTATAACATGTTTATCCCGCTCCTGATCCACTCAAGACTCAGGTAGAGCCTCGCCAAACCGGCAACACTTGATGAGGACATAGGCCTGTTTACGACCTAAAGTTCTGCGCATGAACGTCGAAGTATATACTTTAGTCGATACGAAGTCCGTTTTTTCGAAGATCCACTATGATAATGAAAAAGATTTCTACATATTCTACCAAATCCATCAAGAATATCCCAATCTATTAAATCTGTCCGAATGGGTTTACTAATAGGATGCCCCGATCTAGTACAAAATTGAGCTTTTGATAAGTATGGAAATCCGGAGCTAGGGGATCATTCCCTTGACTCATACTGATGATAAGTTTTTTAATCCACGAGAAATTGAACAAAAAACTGCCAAATTGGTCTATTTCTTGCGCATACCAATTAAAATATTTTGAGGTATCTTTTTTTAACTGAGTTGAATGAAGAAAAGAAGAATTGGAAGAAGAAAAGTTTTCTCAACCCGGGGAGGAAGTCCCTTTGAAATTGGATTTGTTATTGTAAGGGGAGCACCAAGCTGTAGCTTCTGTCCTAGGGCATCCCATGCGTTATGGAATGACAACAATGGCACCAGCCGCACCAGCAGAGAGCTCAGCACAACAGCATCCATAGGATCCAAGCCATTCAAACAGCTGTCTCGTACAAAGATGAACATGCGACGAAGTCCAGCTCTTTGTTTCATCTGTGATGAGAAGTTATGTGCTGGTCATCATTGCAAGCAGCTCCTGGCTATCTAGATTGTTCCCGGTTATGATGATGAACATGTTGGCAAGAAAGACTAGGCCTTTCAGCTGTTGTTGCTTCTGTGGAAGGCCTCTCCTCCTACTGTGACAACCATCTATCAATCCAGTTTGAGGACAAGCTATTTGAAAACAGGAGTGGAGATATTATGATCAAAGCTCACAAGAAAGCTCAATCCAGATAATTCCTTTCAGTTAGATGATATTAGTTTAGACTTGTATTAGCCCACAACTTAGGGACTCTTGTAAAGTGCCAGGAATGGTCATTCTGAATATCAAGGAATTAATTAAACTCAAAGTAAACCTACGTCCCAGTCTCCTTATTCGTATCAATCCGTAGCTTTGGGGCCGGCCTCTTATCGAGAACCCCTACGATCTGAGATCGGGAGGGTTGATGTCATCCCCGAGTTCTACCAATAACAGTAAAGCTTAGTCCAGATAATACCTATCATATAGCCGGGCTGCCTCATCCTGTGTTCCAACAGTACCCAAGTGAATTTGTTTCTTGTCAACTTTTATAGCAGCTTGCCATTTCATATTTTTGAAGTAGACCCCTCTCATTATGCATGGCTCTTGGTCCACATACTGCTTTCTTCTATGTCGCTTTCTGCGCTTAATCTCCTTACCTAAAATGGTAAGAAAAGCCGAAACAAAATGTGTTGATTAGCTAGTCATTTTTTATGTTCAATGCGCATATCATGCAATCTTTGACGAGGATGAAGGTAAGATAAATCACGCTAATACAAAATGTAATCTAATTGTATGAAAACTGCTTGGTGGTTCAACCATTAAGAGACGAAGAAAGTCAAACATGACTTGCTTTGTACTCCCTCCGTCCCATAATATCAGATGTTATTACAACTGATATACTCACATATCGGTTGTAATAACATCTGATATTATGGGACGGAGGGAGTAGTTTATACTGGAGCCAAATCTAATCGAACTTAGACTGTAGAATGCCTTCTTGGCAATGAGATCACAACTCTGTCATCAACTTAACAATAGTTTTGCGAAAATATAGTGCATGAAAACCGATACATATTCTGTTAACGAATCTTAATTTGCTTGGAAACTTTATATGTAACTCTAGAACACGTCACCTCCATCTAAAGTGACCACAAATATTATGCACTGTATACGGTTACAAGAAATACCGAGAATACTATGTAAGAAAAAGTACAAACCTGGATAGTATTGGTTTTTCTCTTCCTTAAGAGAGTCGGAACCATTTGAGGATTCTGGAAGTACGTCAGAAGTCCTGGTCTGCAGCAAAAGGTTTCTTCATGAAGCAAGGCAATCCTTGCCATTATAAACACGTTTTCAATAGCATTAAAAATAGGCTTACCAAGGGCAGTGGGTGCACACTGAGCGGATTGACATTTGCATGTTCAACTTCCCCATGTTTTTCATTCTCAACAGGCTTAGGAAGATCAACTGGCAATGAATCTTTGCCTGAAACAAAATCTAAAGTGATAAACTGTTCAAAAGATCCCAAATACATACTGAGTTCATTGACCCGTACAATTATTATTTTATGTAAATGATCCTACCTTATTTGGGTTCCAATAATGGGAAGAAAAATGATAACAATAATATAATGGTGGTCTGGAAAAAAATCCAACAGTCTTGGTAAGCTATTTTCATTATTCGTCAAACCAATAGTTAACCTATAAGTCCTGCAGATTCCACCAGTAACCTACATAGCAGAGCTGTACTCACAAAGGTTTATTTCCATGTACTTCTCAGTATTAATGCACAAATTGGGTTCTACTCCACAAATGTTTCCTGACTATTTGCACATACATATATGAATATGAAATGTGTACACGTATGTTATTGCCAATTTTTTCTAAGTCTGTTGCTTGGGAATGTAAAATGGTAACAGGTTACAGGAGTGCCAGAACAACTGATACCACTTTTCTCGAAATGAATGATGTAATCCTGGAAAAAAAAGATGGCCCTACATGGCAAAGGAAAAAAAAGATTTCCCGCTCTATAAATAGTGCTCTCGTATGATTTATTCAACATGAGTCACTTCTACTTTTCACCATCTGTTTCTGCAAATTGGCAGCCTGCACATTTGGAAATGAAATTTCCACTCCCTACAATATAAATTAGACAAATTGACCACCCTGCACCCGGTTTGATAGCACTTGGCTATGCAGGGAGGTGGCAATGGCATGTTGACATGCAGGACAGGAAGCTGCATTTGATGCAGAGTTATCCAGTGCGGTAGGTAGGTTTTTGTCCTAGGCATGTCTGATGTGACCTTCGAGGGCATAAGAAGCCAACATGGTGAGTCAATGAGTCAAGACAAGACCCCACTTACCAACTCATAAACTAGTCGTGACTAGTCATGTGTAGTGTTCAAGTAGTCGAGGAAGTAGATAGCACAAATACTAGTATGATACGTAAATATTGAAGGAGCAGAGTGCTTTAGTTGGGGGAGGAGCAGAGCAGGCGGAGGAGTAGAGATAGAGGAGGAGCAGAGGTGAAACAACTGCAACAATAACCGCCACCAGCCGCGGCCTGCTAGAAGTGGCCCGTTGTGCAGCCTGCCGTACAAAGAGCTACGTTTAGAGCACATACTCCACGGAGTAAAGCCTTATGCTCCTAGACAAACCTAATAAGTGGGCCTTTTGACCAGTCACTCAACTAAAAGCCCTTGACTAGTCAAGAATAGTCAAAGGCAAGTCGAGAGGTCGATCGACTACAGCAGGAGTTGAGTCGAAGTGCTGTGTCGACAGCCAAGTAGACTAGTTGAGGCGGGATGGATAAGCTGCTTCCTTGTGACCTAACAAGGTACATCAGAGATACCCTTGTGAAAAGTCACCTCCTGGCTTGGACAACTTAGCCAGATCGGGTACGCCACAAATTGCAACGAGTAAGCCAGCTATAATATGCCTCAAATATCATCCTAACTGGCCTCTAACCATTGCTAAATCACTCAAGGGGATTCAAGGTGAGCCCCACCTGACAGAATGGACATCTACAATTAAACCAAAGCATCATGTCTAATTCGTACAAATTTACATGGTGCAAGGCAGAGTTTTGGCTTATAAACAAACAAGCTGCTACCTTCACACACAGATGGTGAAGTGGTGAAATTTGGCCTCTAAACAACCCCTAAAAAAACAGTTATATACATCATCAAAGAATTATGAAAAGAATGGAAGCTTTGCCTTGTCATTTTGTCAATTTACACTCAGTTTCATGAGTATACAATAAGCATACCCATTATCATGAAATGGTTAATCTATTAGCATTCCCACCATTGCAAACCTTGGAACAGAAATATTGTGTCACGTCGCGTCCAATTATGGTCCCATCATGTCGGTACCAGCAGTTCCTGCCAAAATTGTTTTTAACCGCCGTGCTTGTACCGGCAGCAATTAATTCACAATTGGATATCCCGCTCAACAACACATGCTCTCCATACATTTTATCATCCCATAACTACTCACACCTCCCGTTTCAGTGTTTACAGAAGTACCAAACACACTTAAATGTGGGCCATGGAGCACCCTACTACATTCTTTGAATGCAAATTTCACAAAAGTTTGTTATATATAGAACAAGAACAGATTAGAGCTAGCTATAGCTCTTTATGTACAATTTATTTTCTTTTATCTGGAACAATTTACCACATAGGATATACTAGAAGGTTCAATTGAATACAGGAATGGAATTGATCAGTATGATGAAAAGCCATGTTTTGACAGCATATTATACATAAAACTAAAAATATTTACACATTTTCACAACATAGATTCTCTTAACAATTCTTTACAACAGAATCTAAACGATTCTTTACAACATATCAGCAAGATGTTTCACAGTGTAATGAGTTTGTCTTACCAGAACAAAGACCCAATAGTCGACGTCTCCTCAAGCTAACCATACTTGAACTGCCACCTGCAATAGGGTCCCAAATATGAGAATATACTAAACAAATCAAAGTAATTAATAAAGAATTGGTTAAGCAAACAGTATGGAGTTAGAAGCGGAGACTTTGAGAAAGCAACAAATGGAGTGCAAGTACTCAAGGGCTTCTGAAGTTCTGATTATGCTATCCATTACTAATATGCTCAACTGTATACTAAACAATACCAGTGTTGTGTAACACTGTTCTTAATGGCCATGACTACTGCTCATAAACAATAATATCACCCATGTTCGAAGAAGCAATACAATAATCCTCGACTATTTGTTCAACACTTCCATAGACTTCTAACACGGTAAAAAGGTGTATGTTGCTAACCATAAACCACACTTCTAACAATTATCACCCACTTAAATTGTGTGCCAGGGACAGGGATCACATGAAAGATTCAATACTAGAGAAAAAACAAGGTAGGATAAACAACACTGAGCAAAATTCAGGCCCTTCACAAATAACAAGGTTGAAACTTAGAGAAAAAACCAAGTGACTCTGCTTAGAAAGATAGTCATCAGGCCCACAATAAAGTAGCTAAATTATATGTGCTAAATATGTTCAATCAAATAGCACTCGGTGCAATTCCATCATGCATCTGGTAAGCACTCTACCATCTTAACAGATTGTTTAGTTGCCTCAAACAAATGTATGCAGAACACCTCACTCATTTCTTAGTATCATAAGCTACTAACACATTGAACGGAACCTAATCATACCGTATGGCCATAGTAAGCATAATAAGAAACTCATAATTTATCTTCAATTCCTTAGCACAGGAACACCACCCGTCAAAATTGCAATCAAGTATTCACTGTTACAAGACATAGAACTTCCATTTGTGCATTCTGAAACCATTACAAGTATAACAAGATGCAGACCTGGGAGGACAAACATCGAACATGAATAATATCAATTGATGCGGAATTGGCGTTGGGCCTCCGCCATGATTTGGGCACAGCGGGCCGCCGTGAGGCTCGTGTACCACATAGCAAAGGACCAGGCCATGGCGACGACGGATGGGTGGTTGGACGGTGGGAGAAGGGCTCGAAGGGGTAGGGTTTTGGGCCGTGGGCAGCTGGCTTAAATAGCCGAGGCAGGCAGAGTGCCGGGTTGAATGCGGAGCGCCCGAGTAGGCTTCTCGGGCTCATCCCTATGAATGCCAGGTAGGCGGATGGCCGGTCAGCCAGCGTGAATGCGGGCAGCCGGCCGATCATGTCCGCTCTGAATGTGCGGGTGGTTCTCGAGACGACGCGGAGAGAGAGGGGGGGTTTAGGTGGGGCCCACGCCTCAGAATCCGACGTTGCAGTTGGTGCCGTTTTGCAGGATTTCAGACGTCCGGACAGATTTGGTGATCCACGTTGGAATTTCCGTAAGGTGTTGTACTAGTCATTGATACTAGTTACCACAACTGACCAAACACACTAGACTCCAGGGCCTACAGAATCCTGCTACACATCGGACATTCCAAGAATTATAGAGTTTCTTAATAGTGAAGTCTAAAAAAATCATCACATATCACAAGCCTGCAATGTTTTAGTGACAATTATCATAATATCAATTGATGTAATTCTACCAAATCTTCATGCCACGATTCCCGATTACATCCAGTGTCATGAACCGAACGAAAACATCATAAATCAATAAATCGCAAACACAGGACGCGAGAAGCCTCGCCCAACCACCCAACAACCCAATCGAGGAATCCAAAGAAAAAGAACCCCCTCAAGGACGCAAGAATTTTCTACAAGTCTGTCCCCACCAGGCCCCAACCACCGCCACCTTCCAATCCAAACGCAGAAGAACTCAACCAGCAAGAACGCACAAGATACGATTGTGGAGCAAGCAAACAAGCATCGTCACGGCCAAGAACAGGCGCGGAATTCACGGAAACAAGAAAGGCAGCCAATCCTACATACGGGACCTGTAATTCAATAACCATAACGGCGACCAGAATCAATGCGGCGCGACGTTCAATAGGGGCTGGCAAGAACGGCGAGTACGTACCGGCGGCTTCGGCCGGCCGGCGGCGGCAGTAGGAAAAGGCGGCCCAAGGCAAGGCGGCAGCGGCCGCGAGACGAGGGGAGAGGAAAAGAAGTTGGTAGGAGAAGTTGGCGAGGGATACAAAGAGGGTGGCTCACATCTACCACCTTTGTTTCTCTCTCCTTCCGCTGCGACGACTCTTATCTCGCTCCCTCTCCTCCCGTTAATTACTTGTGTTTTCTCGGGGCATTTTTCTCTCTGTATTATTTTGTGATGAGGATCGGCTGACGCATCGCCTTAGCGGTGGTGGCTTCGGTTCGTGGTACGAGGACTTTTTTTAAAATATAAAAAGTCTGTCTAGGACACATTTAGATATGATATAATTATGTCATATTTAACCTGATGTTCACTATGTTTGTGGTTTATTTTTTTTATCTCAGCTTTTTTTCCTTGTTGCCGCCTTATTTGTTGTAGTTTAGATGTGACATTCTTAGAAACATCTAGATGCGAATTAGACAAACCGAGTAAAAAATGTACATGATGTGCAAATCTTGAGATGGCACAATTTTTTTTGAAGAAATGGCACAACATCTTGAGATTTATAAAGTCACCATACAATTTTTTTCAAGATGCGGCACAACATCTTGAAATTTACAAAGTCATCATGCACGTCTCATAGTTTTCTGAGAGAGAAGGCCCTTGCCCGGCCTTAAGAATGAGGCCCTTACAAAGTCATATTGTAAGTCCCGAAAACCAAAACCAAAGTAGTAGGAGTCTATTAAAAATAAAGGTACGGATACAAGCCAAAGGTTGGTAACGACGATGCAAAGCCGGTCATGGATCTAACCATGGTCAGGATCGCCCAAACACACGAGCGCAGGAAGTCGAGGCGGCTCCCAGCCGGTGATGTCCCCTATCCCGCACGTCATAACTCAGTGAACTTTGCCAGCACCCTTAGTATGAGCCTCTTCATGCTTCCTCTATCCTTTGGTTTCGGCAGGAGCTTCCATAGCTGCAAGAAAGATACCATTTTATAAAGAAGGTCAGCCGGTTGTCGGCAGAATGTTCCCTCAATCAAGGGTTTGTTTCTGGACGTCCACAAGGCCCATGCAAAGAGCCCCATCCAAGCCACGCAAATCGCCGATCCTAGCCAGACGTGCCCATAATTAACATATGCAAGTCCGATAACCCACTCGGATTCCATGAGCACCTAACGGTCTCACAGAGAGCGCTCCACATGAAATGCGCTACAATAGACCTAAATAGCAGGTGGTCTCGATCCTCTCCTTCACTGCACCAATGCACAGGCCATCTCTTGGGCCATGCCTCTTTCGCGTTTGATCCCCACTAGTTACACGATTGCGAGCCACTTGCCACAAAAAGATCTTAATCTTTGTGGGCATTCGAGACTTCCAAATACCACTAAGGTCACATGGGGTGGAATATTTGAAGAGTATACTGATTGTTTCTACCATGGTGAATAGAATTTTTATCAAATTGCCAGGGTCTACCAAGTAATAAGGAACATGCTTGCATCGGTACCACATCACAATCAACATAATCAGCATATGTAGAGATACTAAAATGCACACGAACAGTACGTGTTACCTTAACCTTGCCGCTGTTGTTGAACCATTGGATGTAGTAAGGATGTGGATGTGGTCTTGTGGTGAGAGATAGCTTCTCCACCATCTCGATGCTAGCCAAGTTGTTGCAACTCCCTCCATCTATGATCACGCGAACAGAACGTTCCTTCACAACTCCCTTTGTATGGAACAAATTATGCCTCTGATTTTGCTCAGCTTGTGTAACCTGCACACTCAAAACACGTTGAGCAACTAAACATTCATACCTGTCAGCATCTTCAGGAGCCATGTATTGCGTCTCATGATCAGAATCGTCTCCACCGTGTTCGTCACGTGTAATAAGAGCCAAAGTCTCCTCATCATAGTCACTAGCGGACTCATACCCACCATCCTCAGTAACAATCATCACACGCTTAGATGGGCATTCTCTCGCATAATGACCTCCACCCTTGCAACGTCGACAAATAATATCATGTGTTTGCCCTGTTGATGCCATGGATGAAGAAGAGCTCTTTGCAGGCCCAGAAGGTGTGCTCTTGGCAGATAGTGGTGATTGTGCCTGCTTTATTGTATCACGGTTGGAGGTGGCAGCCGACGGAGGCGCCGGTGAAGCAGAACGTGTGGAAGTAGATGATGCACGTGGTGTCCATGAAGAAGGTCGACCTGCAGAAAAGTTAGTCCGCGCCAATGCCTGTCGATCCTGCACTTCACGTTCAGCTTTACAAGCAAGATGGAATAAACGAGTGATATTAGTATACTCCTTATACTCTAGAATCGTCTGAATCTCTCTATTTAATCCACCCATAAAACGTGCAAGCATAGATTAATTATCCTCAACAATACCACATCTAATCATACCAGTTTGTAATT
>NW_024115989.1:0-9134 GCF_003073215.2 Triticum urartu | reverse complement strand
GCTCGGAGGGTGAGAAGCTGATGTGTACGTGATGATTCCACCCATGGAAAACCCCAGCGGACCCCCTCTTGATAGTACGGTGCCCTCTACGTAACTAGTCCACCGAGAAAGAAACGAACGAGCTACACCGTCTTGAAATACACTCCGAGGGGAAGAGGGCGTCTCGTGCCAGGGGAGAATCTGTGAATTATTCAAAGCACAAGATTAGACCGCAAACATGTTGTCATCAATCACCAAAACTACCTTGAGAGAGATATGCCGTAACACAAGATCAGTGACCCGCCAAAGGAGTTTAACATGGAGCTCAAGAACAGTATGTCTTATTTTACTGGGGCCACGAAGATAGTCGCATCATCAGCATAGAGCGAAGCATGGTTAGTCGTCGAAAGTGAATGGGATGGAGGAGGCCTTGTGCAGTAGTTTTGGTGAGGATATGATGTAGAGGGTCAATGGCAAGCACAAAGAGCAACGGGGAAAGTGGGTCCCCTTGCCGGAGACTACAACCATGCTTGAATGGATCGAAGCAGTCCCATTGAGGAGCACTCTCGAAGAGGCCGAGGGAAGGAGAGGGCAAACCCACTCTTTGAATCTACTTGGGAATCCATGATGCATCGACAAATCCAACAAATAGTCCCATCTCATCGAATCGCAGGCTTTGCGAATGTCAAGCAATAGTCATTGCAGAAGGGGAAAGGTAAGTATATATAGGCATAAAGTAAATAGTGGTCGTTGTCCGATTTCAAACAACAACCCTTAGTAAGGACCGTTCGATCAGGAATCAACGGCACATACATAGTGAATGTTGTCGGATTTCAAACAGCAACACTTAAAGGAGTAAGGACCGTTCAATCTGGAATCAACGAATACATCATCGGTTTGGCGCAAAGCGGTATGATGCACAGTTGGGTGGAAGATCGACGGCTAAGCATGACCATGATGGGACGAAGCGGTACGCGACTTATAACCAGAGAGATGGACACTTGCAGAGTTCAGGATTCAGAGACTGTTTTTGGATAAAGATGTGTGAGCTGATGCAAGATGATTTGGTTTCTTCAGTTCCTTGCCACGAGTCACACCAGATCGCCTTTCATTATCACCATCAAGCACAGTCTCAGCATTATTGTGCGTTAATAAAGCCCGGCAGTGCCACACGGACCCGAATGAAAGAAATCAGTTTTTCTGTTCTAAAGGCAGCAAATTAATATTATAAAATGCAGAGCTGTCGTGTCTTTTCTGGAATTTATTTTTTAGAAGAGCCTTTTTTTCAGATGAGAGCTGTCTTTGTCTTTTGTAAGGCACAAGGGAGGACCAGGCTTTTTTTTGCAGGGTATTTTGGGCGACTGCCGGAGGGACCCCCTTCCGTATCTACTGTCCTTTACTTACTACTGATGGTAGGGCCTAACATTCTTTAAGTAGGGCCCAACATTTCTTAACAGTCAAGTGTACGCTTACACTTTGCTTTTTTGCAACGGTCCACAGAAAAATAAGAAGAAAAAACACCAGAAATTAGCACAGCAACGCATACTGGGGTAGCAGTCTCATTTCCAGACTAATTCAGCACAGACTAGTAGTACCATAACAGTCTTACATAGCTACTAGGGTGGTTGCCTTGGATGAAGGCACGAGCTCGAGTTACATCACAACACAGCTCGCCAAAGGATCGATCAGCTCCTAATCTAGGGGGTGCAACGCCCGGTCGTCCATAATTACTTAGGGGGGATACATCATGTTCACAAAAACATCGGCCTTAACACAGGCGACGAACAAAGCCGGAGCACCAGTACACCGAGGCGTCGGTCGTCGTTGCCAGGCCGGTGACTGGGGCGGGCGCGGGGCTCAGCTGGTGAGCGCTGAGAGCATGCCGCCGCCGGCAGCCACCACGACCTCCCAGCCAGGCCCTTTGAGGGGGAAGTGCGGGGCGGCATCAGCGGCTGCACGCGCGCCGGTGAGGTCGCTCCGGTCCATCACCTTCAGGAGGTCCTCGTCGCTGATGTCCGTCTGGATCATCCTGTCTTCCTCGGCCTGCTCGTCCCTCAGAAGCGCCAGCAGCTCCCCCTCCTACATTTTCGACAAAACAAGAACGGTAAGTATTTTTCTTTTGCTGCTCGATCACTGAATAAACAGTTTCCACAAGTAGGGGGCCAGGCAGAAATATTTATATTACATCTAAGGCGTTAGGCTTCGCGGCATCTTGCTGGAACTGTCCCTTCCCGATCACTACGTGCTCTAGCTTCAACTTTCCAAAAGCTTTCTTGATGATCCGTCCCTGCAACAATCCGCCAGCCACCACGACCTCCCAGCCAGGCCCTTTGAGGGGGAAGTGCGGGGCGGCATCAGCGGCTGCACGCGCGCCGGTGAGGTCGCTCCGGTCCATCACCTTCAGGAGGTCCTCGTCGCTGATGTCCGTCTGGATCATCCTGTCTTCCTCGGCCTGCTCGTCCCTCAGAAGCGCCAGCAGCTCCCCCTCCTACATTTTCGACAAAACAAGAACGGTAAGTATTTTTCTTTTGCTGCTCGATCACTGAATAAACAGTTTCCACAAGTAGGGGGCCAGGCAGAAATATTTATATTACATCTAAGGCGTTAGGCTTCGCGGCATCTTGCTGGAACTGTCCCTTCCCGATCACTACGTGCTCTAGCTTCAACTTTCCAAAAGCTTTCTTGATGATCCGTCCCTGCAACAATGAGAAGATGAGCATCGATGCCACAAAATGTGGCCAAGCAAGGGTCCGGAGGTCAGGTCATTTGATCCTGTGGCATCGATCCATAGCAACACTGAGAAGATGAGCATCACCCATACCTCAACAGAATTGGATGTCGCCAATCGATAAACATGAACTGGCTGTGTTTGGCCAATACGGTGGCATCGATCCATAGCCTGCAAATCCATCTGAGGATTCTGCAGAACAAACCAAAAAAAGTTCAGCTCATAACAGCAAAGAAAACTATCTGAAAGCAAGCATTGTACCAAGGAGTACGGCTACAATCAGAGAAGAAATAATCAAACAAGGCATTCTAATGGACTACACAACATAAAACCAGAAGAAAAATTCATCTGGACTACTAGAAACTACAAACTTTCCAGATAGATAGAAGCGTACCCAGTCACTATCATACAGGATACAAGTATCAGCAGAAGTAAGGTTGATACCAAGCCCACCAGCACGTGTGCTGAGAATGAAGACATTCATACCACTGTTTAAGTCATTAAACGCTGCTATCTGCCAAAGAAAAAAAGAAACCAAATATAGAGTGAGATAGCAACACCCATGGAGAGGCATCAATTATCCAACAGAAAAGGTTAAGCATGTACCCAAAAAAAGCAATATACAGGAACGTGCTATGGTTTAAAACACAATTGGTTCCATAATAATAGCCAGTTTGCCTTAATTAAAGTTTACATATATCAGGGCACCGCATAGGCAAAATGACAGTAGTTGTAAACCAACTCAGGTGCTGAACTGCTGATCCTTTATAAATTATGTTTAAGCAAACAATATTTTGATGAACCGGTGTGGAACATGGTAAAGAAGGCCTATCCAGTCTTATACCAACTAGCTGCCAAATTAGTCAGCTTTATTCCTTCCTGTGAGATACTTAGCACAGATTTTTCAAACTAGTTCTAGCTAACAAATTTCCTACTTGCAGTTTTCTACATAAATTCAGGAACCAACGGGGCTGGCAGTGCCTGGTAAGCAACTCAGGTGGATGTGTTGAATTAACATGATCCTGGAATTACATATTTGTGCCCAGAACTGCTCAAATTAATTCAACAGATGTAGTCAAGCTAGATGCTAAATTACTCGTGCGCACAAACAGGAAATCAAGGTGCATGCTGTGCAGAATATTAATACTAATGAGCATTGCGCCTTCAAGATCTAGACTGGCATTTGCACGGATAACACAAGTCAACTGAATAGGGATATCCATTCTATATGGACAAGGACCGCATTGTTAAGAAAGTAAGTTGAAATAGAGATATGATTGGCAGGTTTCTATATTGTCAGCGGAGATTGTGACGTCTACTGTATTCAATGAATCAACTTAACATTACCATCAATTAGTAATCTCAGAGCACAGTTAGTCTTGATTCTAAACATAGTTAGTAGTCAAGCTAGATGCTAAATTAATCATGACATCTAATGTTTAGTCTTGATTCTAACTTTCTAAGCATAGTTAGTAGCAGTAGTTATCTCAGAGCACACAAGCATACATACGATAAACTGGGCCTACCAACCTGGTTCCTCCTGTCTTCCAACTTAACATTACCATCAATTCGGCAAACCTTCAGGCCTTTCTCAGACAAATAATAGTCAAGGATGTCCAAAATCTTTGTCCATTGAGAAAATATTAGGACCTACAAATATATCAATTGAACTATATTTCAGATATGAAAAATAGACGTCATGAAACATGTGCCACAAACATATCTATTGAATTGCATATGAAGACTATGGAAGAAGATAACCCCCAACCTTGTGATTTCGTTTGATGAGAGCATTCAGTAACCTGTCCAACAGCTGAAATTTGCCACACTGTTCCAGAAGCTTATCAACAGGTGGATAGAGACCTGCAAAGAGAGGAAATATATGACAATGTACATAAAGGCATAAAACAATAAATAGAGCATGCAAATACGACATGTCCAATGAGATGACGCACTGTTTGAGTCAAAAGCAGAATGGAAAAGATCAGGGTGGCCACAATTTTTTCTCAGCTGAATGAGTAGATTATTTAGCTTTGTCTTGATGCCGGGCCTCCGCAAAACTACAATATATCAGAAATGTATCAAATTAGAATACTATTTACTTCTGTGCAGATTGAACAATGTAAGTATGCAGTTAGACATGCATACCAATATCTGCGCTCTCATGCAAGTAGTCATCAAATGTCTGCTCAATCAAGTGATTCTGGATTTGCTTCTGATGTTCAGTCATGTTAGCATATATGATTATCTCTTTCTTTCGTGGAAGCATGTGTTCTACATCCTCCTTCATCCGCCTTAAAAGGAATGGGCGCAAAATGGCATGAAGCTTTGAGACAACCAGGACTCTTTTCTTTTCATCAGTTTCTTCCTCTAGTTCCTCATCAGCCTTCCCAGAAAAATCAAACCTGTAAAACAATTGCCATCAGTGGATGGCGATGGCAATATTAATACAATTATACATAAAGTACTCAGGAAGAAAAATCACTATCTGTGTAACAAAAACATCACATGTTTGTCCATATTAATTTATCCATCGGTATACATCTGAGCAAACAGAACATATTAACAGGCAACATAAAAATAGAACTCCCTCCGTCCATAAAATAAGAGCGTTTTTTACACTACACTAGTGTCAGTGTAGTGTGCAAAACGCTCTTATATTATGGGACGGAGGGAGTACAAGATAAAACTTGACCAAAAATTAATACACAAATTAACAGACATGGCATTTCAGTGTCAGGTACACAACATAAATCAGGAAGCTAATAAATGTGTCTGCCATTGCAGATATTCATCAAATAAAGCTCCTTAGGATCTATATACCCAAATTTTATAATAAAAAACAACCGTATACAGAACTGGATAACCAGAAATGGCTGCTCTGGAGCATGAGGACTGGTAATCCCTCGTTTTTTGGGAGTAATCTTTGAGGTTAGTAATTGTTCTGGCCCGCGATGCCACCACTGTGACCAGCCATATATAGGGGCTGTTTGGTTTGAGACTAAGTTTGCCTAAGGTTGCCACACCTAAGGTTAGGCAAGTTTGACCAACTCGGATGGGTGTTTGGTTCAAGCCACACTAGGGTCCCGCATCACATACACTCAAAAAGTGTGGCAAGATTCCCTTAGGCTTGCCAACTTGTGGCTCTCATTTTGAAGAACTAACCATAGGCAAGTGTGGCAACATTGTATGGCAAAGTGTGGCATGGTTAGGCCTAGAACCAAACAGCCCCATAAATTCTTCTTAATAAATGGGCAGTGCCCCTGCCAGGTTACTACAATTTAGCTTATACTGGGAAACTGATATCTCAACTAATTAAATTCAACAGTTTCGTTTGCATTGGTTGAACCACTATATGTAAGGACCAAACATTGGTACTTCCAAGAATCCTGGCAAATGAGATATATGTGCAGTTAGATACTTATATTTATTGACTGCCAGGCTAGACAAATGTTATATTGGATAATCCAGGTAACTTGTATAATTACAACAATAAAACTACAAAAGGCAAACAAAAGGCCAAGAGACAGCAATCAGTTAATGGGAAACAAAAGTAATTCAAGGATACAAAGACTAATGAATAAAAATGGCACATACACATCACATACACTCAAAAAGTGTGGCAAGATTCCCTTAGGCTTGCCAACTTGTGGCTCTCATTTTGAAGAACTAACCATAGGCAAGTGTGGCAACATTGTATGGCAAAGTGTGGCATGGTTAGGCCTAGAACCAAACAGCCCCATAAATTCTTCTTAATAAATGGGCAGTGCCCCTGCCAGGTTACTACAATTTAGCTTATACTGGGAAACTGATATCTCAACTAATTAAATTCAACAGTTTCGTTTGCATTGGTTGAACCACTATATGTAAGGACCAAACATTGGTACTTCCAAGAATCCTGGCAAATGAGATATATGTGCAGTTAGATACTTATATTTATTGACTGCCAGGCTAGACAAATGTTATATTGGATAATCCAGGTAACTTGTATAATTACAACAATAAAACTACAAAAGGCAAACAAAAGGCCAAGAGACAGCAATCAGTTAATGGGAAACAAAAGTAATTCAAGGATACAAAGACTAATGAATAAAAATGGCACATACAGAAATTGCAGAGTAAATGGTAGGCAATGGATCATACCATGACTCAAATTCCTCATGGGATGAGAATATATCAGGCAAAATGAAGTTCAATAGAGACCACAGCTCTGCTAGATTATTCTGAAGAGGTGTTCCAGTCAAAAGGAGCTTGTTATCCATTGGGATGCGCCTCAACTCCCTCAGTAATTTGCACTTCGTATTTTTCAAACGATGCCCCTGGAAAAAAGAATCCGGCCAACACATAAATACATGTGGAAGAGAGAACAATATACAAGGACAATAATTCAGCTCATGTGCTATTCCGTTACCTCATCTACAACAACATACTTCCACTTATAATTAGCAAGAAACTTTGCATCAAACATGGCCATCTCATATGAAGTGATTATTATTGGAAAATCAGGACCAACAGTTTTGGGCATGTGTTTTCTCCTTAGCTCTGTCCGAGCCACTTTATCTCCATGATAAATCAGACCATTTATAGATGGAGCAAACCTGAAATCAAGTGTTCCACATAAGATAGCAAGCAGACTAAGCACAGTGAATCACAACTCTGGATGCTTTACCTCGTTAGCTCGTTCAACCAGTTTGACAGGGTGGAAAGGGGAGCAATAACCATGTATGGACCATGCAGGCCATTCCCTTTAAGATGAGCAAGAAATGCAATTGTCTGGATTGTTTTGCCAAGGCCCATTTGATCAGCCAGTATCCCATTAAGCCCATTTTGCCACAGTGATATTAGCCACTTAACACCCTTTATCTGGTAAGATTTCAACTTTCCCCCAGTCAACAATGGAACAAGGTTGGCTTGCTCTCTTTCCCACTTTTCTTCTTCCGTGAGAGTGCCATCATCAGCAGAGCGATCTTCGCGAGATCTTGAAAGCATGGCTACCACTGCCGTTTTAGCCTTCTTCTGAACAATGTTTCATTTTCAGTAGTCAAACACAACATAAGGTCTAATCGATGAACATGGATTGCTTTTCCTATATATTCTTCTAACTACCGATAGAGCAGGTTATCCACTCAGAATGTTGTGCCATCTCCAGGAAAATATTAAAAATGTTATTTCAACTGAGATGAACAAGTCCATGTCAAAGTAATTTAAACCTTAAAACATTATTCTAATGTGTAAACAGGTCTAGCTATGCTGCAACAAATCTTGAATAGCCCTTTTGACTAAGATTTGTGAGCTTTTATTAAGAATGATGCTGCTAACGGAAAGGAAGTCAGGAATTTTTGATGGATGGACATTATGAAATCAAGCTCCCCCCATCTAGAATCATTCAAGCAGCAACACGCCTTTTAAAAAATCTTAAATCCATTGAACAGGCAATCCAGACTACACATCATACTGCAGTAAGCGATAGTATATGACAAGCAAGACATCTGCATAATCTAGAAGACAACCAAAGTATCTATGAAGCAGAGGATGGTAATATATGAAGTCTGAACTCACGTCATTGTACTGTGGCTTAGAGTTCGCCGCTTTCCTCTTCCTGCCCCGTCCTTTCTTTTGCTCTTCCACTGGTTCCTCTTCATCTTTAATTTCAACAGCAGTCGGCTTAACCTACAGGCCACACCACCACTGTTAGCAAAGAAGGGGAAATAACTAGCAAGAAACCTAAAATGGTCATCAGCGAGTGGGAGACGCGTACATCTGTGATCTGCTCCATCTTCTCAAGGAGAAATTCAGAATAGAGCTGTGTCTGCGTCAGCAGTTCATCCAACTTGCTGAACTTTGCCTTCGGGTCAAAGGCCTGCCTTGCGGCCTCTTCTCTCTTCCGGGCCTCCTCTTCTTCCTCTAGCTTAATCCGGGCCTGATACATCTCCTCTTCCTCCTTCGTCATCACCTCTGTGATGAGAGATACATCGCCGTTCTTGGCAGCGAGGTCAACAGGCAGAGGTGAAGTCGCACCCAGATGCTCAACCGATGTCTCGTCTTTGACGGAGTTCAGTAGCTGTTCTTCAGCCTTCAGCGCCTCCGCAATGGGGTGCGCCTCGCCGCCGTTGGCCTTGTGCTCGCCCGCTTTCCCATCCTTGGATCCGGCCATTTTCTAGTTTACCACAAAATAACCAGATTCAGACTAAAGGATGGAGAACCTCAACGACCAAGATACACAAATCGCATCAAGAAAATGAAAGGAAATGTTTTTTTCAACAGGAAAAAAAAGGGGGAAATAGGAAACGGAATGCACCTAGACATCTGTATTAAATCGGAAGGTTTTAATAGCGAATCACCTCTTCCTCCAGGACGGAGATGGGAGAATCTGCGTCGGCGTCGGCGGCAGCGGCAGCGGTGGTGTTGGCGGCGGCGGCTGCCTCCC
>NW_024115988.1:0-5186 GCF_003073215.2 Triticum urartu | reverse complement strand
TGCATCTGATGTCATTAGGGGGAAACACAAATATTAGAGAATATAACAGAAAAATGTGAGCAATTTATTCAATGAGTACTCAAAATATGATCACCTTGACTTTCATTCTCATTAACGAGACCAGAAAGGCCCGTAGTTGTAATAGAAAACGTTGACGCATCATGCGAGAATGCTGTATAGTTAGAGTTAGCTGGGTTGTCTGGTGAACAAAAGTTGTCCAAACACATGTCAGCTAAATGGTTTTGACATACCGAATATCATGGATAATACTCTTTAAGCTTACCTGATGATTGAAGGGCAAGTGCATTTTCATCTTGGACATTAGGTTTAGTTCTCTCCCTATCTTCGAGAACATTTGTGATATCACATAGAGACTGGCGACGGGCAGACTTCCCAATGACTTGTTGGTTACCCAAAACATCTGACCACTTGTTGCGATAAGCAGCCCGCCTACGAGCGTTGATAAGATCCCTATGATCTAATAAGTGGCAAATTATTGTGCATCATATATTCTGTTACCCGGGATATAAGCACAATATTACCTACTACGCAACATACGTATGCACATCAAACTAAGAGTGTCCATCAAGCTTACCAGATTTTGCAACTACCGGCTGATTCTCATTTTGTAAGCTGACAATATCCTCATTTCGTTTAATCCGATAAGCTGCACGTTTCCTTGCATTGTACTCCGCCCTTGCATTATCCGCGTATTTTTTGCATTCATTATTTAATGATAGAGTTTCATGATGTTCGGAAGCAGTGTGGTCTGCATGTATAAATACAAATAAGAAAACAAATAAAACGACGGTTGGGAAGGTGGATATCATGCCTATGGATACCTTGAGAATTATCTCGTAGCTGCATGTTATGAATGGCATGATGGAGTGTTAGGCTAGCCGTAGGTGTTAATGTTTGACCATCATCATGGTACCCAGGCCTTACCCTTTCCGGTCCTTCTGTAGAGTATAGTAAGCATGAATACAACTTCAATATTTGTCTGGTATGCACGCAATCAATCATGTACCTGTCTTCGTCGTGTAAAAAGGATCAACATCTGCAGCTATGGATATGATGTTTGGATTACCATCTTTCATTTTTGTCACGCTCGTAGGTGCTGCAAGACATTAAGCATGGTACAAGTCATTGTTAGAATTGCATGTCAGGCATCACATAACAGTATTTTCACAGTTTATATACCTGGTTCAATCACGCGAATAGCATCTACTTGTTCATCAACGGGTATCAAGTTTGCGTTGTATTCTTCAGCATGTTTTACGCTCGTCTGATCTGCAACACATTATGCAAGAAGCGTAATTAGCAGAAAAGCAAGTATTCATAGTACAGTGAACACCACCTGTAGCTATGCCGTCTTCTTGTTCATGTTCACCGGCTTTGCTTCTTGCATTACCCATTCGCAAATGAAATGACCGCTGGCTCTGGTGTTTTTGAGGCCTGGGAGATGATCAGATGGATATAATGGATGCAACATGAACGCAAGAGATATGGCGAACTTGAAGGCATGAATAAGAAGGTACTTTAATTCAAAGCATCAACAGTCAATCATTGAGTTCCTCGACTTTATTCTATCTTGAACTTTAATCTAAACATAGAACACATTCAGCAAAAGGCACATGTAGAGTGCCCGTTAGTGGTTACTACAATTGGGTATTTATTGGTCTAAATTGTACAATGCGTTTTATACATGTCAAGCTGAAACCTGCACAATGATCCTCTTATTCTACCCCGCTGAACTACCGATAAATATTGATTATACTGAACTCTGTTCTTTCTTTGTTGAATAAGAACTCATCTTTTCTCCTTTTTCCTTGGTGTTAGACCAACTGCTGTAGCAGTGGCTGATGTTTCTACTCCAAGAGTGGAATCCTGAGTTCTGATGTTACGGAATATTCCTTTGGCATGCTTAGGCTGGAGTTTGCCATGTGATATTTGGAGTGTTGGTTGCATCCTCGTTGAGCTATGCTCGGTTAGATTGCTTGTGATGCCTGTCTTTCCTCTTTTACCTTGACATATGGTCCTAACCCTAAAGTTTATAGGGGGAGACATTGTTTCAGACACATGAGAACCTGGAACACATAGCAATGATGGAGAGGGTTTTGGGACCCGTACCAGAGCACATGATACGGAACGCTAGGTTCGTATTTATACCGTTAATTTGATTATCATTTTTTAATTTCTCGTTGAGCTATCATTAACAAACAAATTATCTCCATCCGTGTCCTGGAGGTCCAGGATTACTTTTAGAACCAAACCCTTATTATTGGGCTTGTTTCTCAAGAGAATGACAGTATCTCCACTTAAAAAATCAAACAAGGGAAATGTTGGGTAAGAACCTAATAATTCCCTTTCCGAGGACCCCACAACAAGTGGGAACTTTTGATTCTGGGATAACCTTTGGTTATATTTTTGAGAGTGAAATATATATCATTCTCCTTTGCACTAAATGTTCTGCATCAAATGTTTTCAAGAACTCTGGCACGTCCTACCTGCAAAGAAATATTTCTTTTATTTTCACACGCAGTCACATTTTTTTTGGCTGTGGTTCCCTAAGTTCTACGGTTTATAGTTGTTCACTGGTTTTGGCTGTCGTTATGTTATTGATTTGTATATTGTGAGTTTCATAACATTGTCTTTGTGTATCTACGGCTTGCATCTATTCTGTGTGCATGTGCTGGCAGTGTGTATGTGATGGCTGTGTATATGAAATCATGTAAATTTCACATCTGGTATGTAGGTTCATACCATTGTATTTGTGTATGGATGTAAATTCCAGATATGTCTGTGTGTATGTGCTGGCAGTGTGTATGTGATGACTGTGTATATGAAATCATGTAAGTTCCAGATCTTTGTGAATGTAGGTTCATACCATTGTCTTTGTGTATGGATGTAAGTTCGAGATCTGGATGTAAATAAGTTCCAGATCTTTGTGTATGTAGGTTCATACCATTGTCTTTGTGTATGGATGTAAGTTCCAGATCTGGATGTAAATTTCAGATATGTGATACCTGGAGGGCGGATCTTGTATGCCGTTGAAGCTGGCGCCACGTCCTGGACCTGTCCAGCGTCAGGTCCAGAAGGGGATCCGCGCCGGCGCAATGGATACCGGCGGTTTTGATCCGCGCCGGATCCTCGAAGCGATCAGCGGGGAGTTGTGCCGCGGACATGCGCCGGCGCAATGGAGGGATGGGGGGGAAGGACCGATGGGCGGCGGCGGGCGAAGGAGGGCACTCGCAAGATCCACACAAGACCACGCTCGGGGGCACGAGTACTCGTTCGAGACCAATGCCGTTTTTTTTTCGCTGGTTAATCTTCGACGGTCTGTGGCTAGCGGTTTTTCAGTTTTTTTTGCGTTCATCTCAGATGATAAGAATGGGAGGTTGTCCGGGTGCGGGACTCCATCGCGGGTTTTTTTTTTGGTTTTCCGCGGTTGGGAGGGAGGTGGGAAGTAGTACCAAAGAAGTACCAAAATAGACCCGGTTAGGTGGGACGAAAATAAAACCCGGAACGCAACCTACCAACTGAGACATTAGGAGTAGAGATTCTCCGATGGGCTATCTTTTCTTGGTACACGTACAGATCATGTACAGGATGACAGCGGTTGTATGCTGCAATTGATAAAGACGCGGAGTCGCACGTCCAGATGGAGATTGACTGGTTCGATCAGCTACGTGTAATCAAGTGTTGCATCAGGACGTGGTTTTTTCACATCATGTGACCATGAAGTTGGGGGAAAACAGAGAACTTTGGTAATGGCATTTGTGGGTGAATAATTTGCTGAAGCAACGAGATGCTTGATGGTGTAGCGGGATGCCAAGTCAATAAAGATGGACCATTTGCGGCAGACGGCGGCGTGCGTATAAGGCTTGGAGGAGTCTGGAGCATGCCGTGGTAGGGATCATGCAAACACAGGGCGTCAAGCAATGCATAGAGATGTGCAGGCGGAGACGATGCAGGGTGGAGCATGGTTGCGGTCGGATATTTTCGGCTGGGTCGGACTGGACTGTCTGACGGATCGGCGGGGATGTCGGTCAAAGCAGAAGACGGCGGTGATTTCAGCGACGACGACACAGGAGCGTGATGCTGATGGTGGCCGACTTCTGGGGCGTGGAAACACGTGGTGCAGGTCTGAGGGCTTGTGCGGCTTCAACGGACTATGACGCAGGGTTGATTCAAGGCAGTGTACACATAAGAGCTTGAAGTCAACAGGGAGCGGGGGTGGCATGTACAACCACCATGGAGTCATGTTGAAGGTGGACCTGGAGTCTGATGGACGACTTCACTCTGAGTTGATGGAGGGGCTACGGCGTAAATGCATGGAGAGTCGAAGCCTATTTCAGCGGGATAGCGAGAGACACGTGGATCGGACTGGGTACCAGTGGTCTGATGGAGGCGTGATACTCGGCATCGGTCGGTGATGATCGATGGTTCTCTGCAGTGGGAGTTGAGACAGTGGGGGGAGCTACCCGGGAGACTCGACCAGGACAGTAGAGGCTCGACGCGGTGATAGCGGCGAGGCGTGCGGTAAGCACGGGACAAGCGACAGGCCAAGGCACTACTGGTGAGACATGTGGTCAGACAAAGTGTGCAGGGGGTGCTGAAGCAGTGTTGATGAGTACCGGATTCAAGTTGGTGACTGGTTCTATCGGTGCCGGAAGATGGACAGGAGTTGACCATGGAGAATCTGAGAAAGTGGCGGAGGGTCTGAAATTGTCAAAAGCTGAGAGAGTACATGGCTGCATATTCTATGGTGTTCAGTGCACATGGCAAAGTGCGGATGACAAATACAGAAAGAGGCGGAGTGCTATAGCTATGGGACATGTCACAGACTATCCGGGGAAAAAGATGAGACCACTGTGAATTTGAATCAGGGTGACACAGGGCGACGGTGAAATTCCTTCAAATTTCAGCTAGACGGTCATGAAAGAGCGGTGATGTTGAGTTCAGGTAACTCTTATATGTGGCATCCAATATGTGAGTTGTTCACTTTCACGCAAACAGTTATCGGTGTGTGATGGCGTTGAACGGAAACTCCGGAAGTTGGGAGCACAAAGTAGAGTAACAAGGAACTTAATTTTTGCTCGAGTGTTGACTGTGAAGAAGACGAGAAGGGACTACAGTTGCAGGTGGAGTCACATGGAGTCTGGGAGTAGCAGCGGTGCTCATGG
>NW_024115987.1:0-28462 GCF_003073215.2 Triticum urartu | reverse complement strand
TACAAATGGTCATGTGAGTGGTGTTGCAGGCTGCTATACAGAGTGAGAGAGATAGAACGGAGAAACTTCTGGCGGAGGCGGCGGAGAGGCAGCGGGAGTTGGAGGAGAGGACGACAAAGATGATGGAGGAGGAGAGGGCACAGAATGACATGCAGGCAAGGGCCATGTACGAGCTCCTTGTGGTATGTTTCTTCTGCAGATTAGCCAAAACATTCATGTAGTGTTTGTCTCATTACTAACTAGTATGACCGAGTCGTCAAAACCAAATGTGCAGTCTGTGTGCGAGAAGACAGGTCAGACCGCTCTGCCGATGCCTGTGATTGCTCCTGGGACCACGGTGAGTTTTATTTGAATGGACATTACTTGCTAGTCTTAACATTTAAGTGTCATCATGCTAATAAGACATTGGAAATGATCTTTGGTGCAGCGTAACTCCAGACAAGCATCGCACGATCCTTCTCCATCTACCGACACGAGCCACCCCGCTCCTACACCTCCTGGATCTTGGTAAGTTTATCTAGTGTTTTTCTTAACACATGCATAAAGACCTAGACTTAGCTTTATTTCCTCCAATGCTTACCATAATGACCTAGACTTAGCTTCTTCTCCTCCAAAATGACTTAATAAGCTTAGTGACCTCCAAAACCATCCATTTTACCTAAGTTAGCTCTAAAACAATCTGTACTTAGCTTACTTATGTCAAAAATTGCATAAATAGCTTAGTTAGCTCATAGACAATACATTTTACCTAAGTTAGCTCTAAAATGACCCATTTTACCTAGGTTAGCTTATAAATGATCCAGTTCATCCAAGTTAGCTCAAAAATGACCCATTTTACCTAGATTAGCTCCTAAATGATCCATTTTACCTACGTTAGCTTTAAAATGACCCATTTCACCTAGGTTAACTCCAAAATGACCCATCTTACCTAGGTTATCTCATAAACGATCCATTTCAACTAATTTAGCTCATAAACGATCCATTTCACCAAGTTAGCTAAAAAATGATCCATTTCACCTAAATTAGCTCTTAAATGATCCATTTCACCTAAGTTAGCTTAAAAAGATCCATTTCAACTAAATTAGCTCATAAATGATCCATTTCACCTAATTTAGCTCAAAAGTGATCCATTTCAACTAAGTTAGCTCATAAATGATCCATTTCACCTAAGTTAGCTAAAAAACGATCCATTTCACCTTAGTTACCTAAAAAACGATCCATTTGACCTTAGTTAGCTCATAAACGACCCATTTCAACTAAGTTAGCTCATAAATGATCCATTTCACCTTAGCTAGCTCATAAACGACCCATTTCAACTTAGTTAGCTCATAAATGATCCATTTCACCTTAGCTAGCTCATAAACGACCCATTTCAACTTAGTTAGCTCATATATGATCCATTTCACGTAAGTTAGCTCATAAATGACATACTCTTCTTGTTCTAGTCTTCTTCTTGTTCTACTCTTCTTGTTCTAGTCTTCTTCTTGTTCTACTCTGCTTGTTCTAACTTTCTTATTTTTCATTTTGCAGATTTCATTCACTTGACGAAAGCTTGCATAGATGGAGTGCTCCTTATTATCCCTTTCTCTGTTTCTTTTGTATCGTTGAACTATGCATGTATCATTGGATGAAACTATTGTAATATATATGGTTGGATGCCTCTATGTTGAACTTGTTATGTATGATGGAACTATGCATGTAATATATATGGTTGGATGATGAAGTTATGTGTTGGATATCTTATATGTTTGCTCTGCAATGGCCTTTTGAAATATATCTATATATGTCATATATATTTGTGATGAAAATTGTTGGATTTAATAAAAAACAGATAAAAGAGCCAATAAGCAGGCTCTTTGCCGTCTGCCACCGACGGCAACGGGATCTTTGCCGTCCGCCGCGGACGGCAAAGAAGACACGTGGCATCCAGCTGTGCTTCCTGGGAGCTGACCCATTTGGTCAGTTTGCCTACAGTGGCAGACGGCAAAGACTTTGCCATCAGTCGCAGACGGCAAAGAACCTGCCATGTAGTGACGTGTAGATGACATCATACGGCGGATGGCAAAGACACTAGAAATTTTGCCGTCAGCAGCGGACGGCAAAGGCCTACCGTTAGCCACTTAACGGACTGACAGTGCAATTATTGCCGTCCGCTCTCTTTGCCGTCCGCCGCAGACGGCAAAGGGCCTTTGCCGTCAGCCGCCAGGAAGCAGACGACAAAGTAGCTGTTTACCGTAGCCTACTTTGCCGTAGCCTTTTGCCGTCTGCGGCTGACGGCAAAGGCCTTTGCCGTCCGCGGCTGATGGCAAAGGCCTTTGCCGTCCGCCGTTCATGCCTTTGCCGTCCGCCATTGCAGACGGCAAAATAGCTGATTCCTGTAGTGTAGCATGAGTAGGAGTTGTTTGAGCCCTGATGTGCCTACTCATTCATGCATGTTTGTCATGCCTGCTACTGCTTAGAGTTGAGTCAGGTCTGATTCATCGGGGATGAATTGGAACAGTGATGAACATGTCCTACTGTGTGTGAGCTAAGGGTGTGAACACGAGTTGGTAAAGGTAGCGGTGAGAGGCCATGTAGGAGTACATGGTGGGTTGTCTCTTTGCAGCCGTCCTCAGGAACTGAGTTCTGTGTCTGTGATCCATGAACAGTTACTACCACCCATTGGGATCCTTAATTGACCCTCTCGGCTTCTTAATCAACCTAGCACTCTGTCCAGGAGTTGCAACTAGTTTCTGGTGTTTGTGGGTTATGTGTTGGCGGCCATGCGTCATGCTGACCCTAGGGGTGGGCTATGATGCGGTAGATACACCGTGGCACGGTGTACCGGGCGCCCGTTTGGTGTCTCGGGAACCCTGTTCACATCGTTCGGGGCCGTATGTGGAAACCTCGGCCGAACTCCCTGCGGATGGAACCTGAATAGGCGATAAACCTGGACTAGAGACTTAAGTGTTTAGGTAGGCCGTGGCCGACACCCTCGCCAGGCTTCCGCTTGAAGGTTTCCGAGATACATGACGTGTATATGGTGGTAAGTGGTGGGAGCGTGTGTGAAGAAGTACACCCCTGCAGGGTTATCATTATCTATTCGAATAGCCCGATTCCTTGGATCTGGAAACTTGGACCCCTTGCATAGTTCATAGACAAGTGAAAGTGGTTACTCTAAAACTCGCAAGATAAGCGTGAGTGCTATGGATGGCGTTCTCGCAGGGAGACGGGAGCGAATTCATAGTGGTGTATTGATATGGTGAATTTGTGGACTCGTGTGTGCCACCTCAAACGAGTTGCTTGAAGTCGTAGTTCAGGTTAGCCACTGAGTCAAAGATGGCTTGCTGCAGTTAAACTCCACCACCCCTTTGTTGATACCGATGCATATGTAGTTAGTTCTGATGTAAGTCTTGCTGAGTACAATTGTACTCACGTTTGCTTAAATTATGTTTTTGCAGAGAGGCTTCAGTCTCGCTAGTAGTTCCGCGTGGACTTCGACGTTTAGCTTGATACCTCAGCTATGATCTTGTGCCCTCGGCAGGATCTGGTAGATAGTCAGGCTTCTTAGCCTTTTCATTTGTAGATGTCTGTTCTCAGACATGTTAAGATTCCGCTTGTGCTTTGACTTGTATGCTATGATTGTTGGGTCATGAGACCCATGTTTGTAATATCTCGCTCCTCGGAGCCTAATCAATAAATACTTGAGTTTTAGAGTTATATTGTGATGCTATGTTGTATTTACACATATCGAGCATATTGTGTGTATGATTGAAATGCTTGGTATGTGTGGGATCTAACAATCTAGTTGTTTATCCTTGGCAGTCTCTCTTATGGGGAAATGTAGTCTAGTGCTTCCATGAGCCATAGTAGTCCGCTACAGCCCGGTTCACCGGAGTCCTGTTAGCCCAGCACTACTGGTCAGGACACTTGACTGGCCGGCATGTGTTTCACTTCGTTCCTGTGTCTGTCCCTTCGGGGAAATGTCACACGGTGACATCCGAAGTCCTGCCTAGCCTGCTACAGCCTGGGTTCCCGGAGTCCTGTTAGCCCAGTGCTACAGCCCTGATTCACACGTTGCTGACCGACACGCTCGATGTGATTCATGTATGCCTGTTCCCATAGGTTAGTGCCGCTTTGGGTTCACGACTAGCCATGTCGGCCCAGGTTCTCTGTCATATGGATGCTAGCGACACTATCATATACGTGAGCCAAAAGGCGCAAACGGTCCCGGACCATGGTAAGGCGACACCCGTGGGAATACCTTGCGTGATGCCGCAAAGTGATATGAGGTGTTACCGGCTAGATCGATGTGACTTGGAATCGGGGTCCTGACACCGATCTAGCATGTAACACTTCATATCACTTTGCGGCCTCACGGACGGTATTCCCACGGGTGCCACCTTACCTGGCCCGGGACTGTTTGCGCCTTTTGGCTCACGTATATGATAATGTCGCTAGCATCCATATGACAGAGAACCTGGGCCGACATGGCTAGTCGTGAACCCAAAGCAGCACCAACCTATGGGGACAGGCATACATGAATCACATCGAGCATGTCGGTCAGCAGCGTGTGAATCCGGGCTGTAGCACTGGGCTAATAGGACTCCAGGAACCCGGGCTGTAGCAGGCTAGGCAGGACTCCGGATGTCACCGTGTGACATTTCCCCGAAGGGACAGACACATGCCGGCCAGTAAAGTGTCCTGAGCAGTAGTGCTGGGCTAGCAGGACTCCGGTGAACCAGGCTGTAGTGGACTAATAATACCAATCGTCACCGAACTTTAAGCGTGCGGACCCTACGTGTTCGAGAACTATGTAGACATGACCGAGACACGTCTCCAGTCAATAACCAATAGCGTAACCTGGATGCTCATATTGGCTCCCACATATTCTATGAAGATCTTTATCGGTCAAACCGCATAACAACATATGTTGTTCCCTTTGTCATAGGTATGTTACTTGTCCGAGATTCGATCGTCGGTATCTCAATACCTAGTGCAATCTCGTTACCGGCAAGTCTCTTTACTCGTTCCGTAATACATCATCTCGCAACTAACTCATTAGTTACAATGCTTGCAAGGCTTATAGTGATGTGCATTACCGAGTGGGCCCAGAGATACCTCTCCGACAAGCGGAGTGACAAATCCTAATCTTGATCTATGCCAACTCAACAAGTACCATCGGAGACACCTGTATAGCACCTTTATAATCACCTAGTTACATTGTGATGTTTGGTAGCACACAAAGTGTTCCTCTGGTAATCGGGAGTTGCATAACCTCATAGTCAAAGGAACATGTATGAGTCATGAAGAAAGCAATATCAGTAAACTAAACGATCAAGTGCTAAGCTAACGGAATGGGTCAAGTCAATCACATCATTCTCCTAATGATATGATCCCCTTAATCAAATGGCAACTCATGTATATGGTTAGGAAACTTAACCATCTTTGATTAATGAGCTAGTCAAGTAGAGGCATACTAGTGACACTCTGTTTGTCTATGTATTCACACATGTACTAAGTTTCCGGTTAATACAATTCTAGCATGAATAATAAACATTTATCATGATATGAAGAAATAAATAATAACTTTATTATTGCCTCTAGGGCATATTTCCTTCATTATCTTGTTCGGAAGTTGCCTCAACGGGGTCTTCATTGTCTTTGGCACTGTCCGGAGTGTTATCTTCTCCTATGTCGGTGTTTCTGTCTTTGCTGCGGCGTGATTTAGAGCGGCACCGCTGACGCCATCGTTTTGGTTGTATCTCAGGAGGTTTATCCTCAACTGGATCTTCCTTGTCATCAACACTATTCCCTTTTGGTGCATCTACCATGTATACATCGTATGAGAAGGTGGCCGTCCAACGTCCGGTGAACAGTTGGTTTTCGTCCTGCTCCTCTCCAGCATCGTCGTCCATATCGTCGATGTATTTTGAGCCGTAATCGAGCATGTCGGTTAAGTATTGGACAGTGGCTATTAAGTGGGTGGGGGTGGGAAGAGGAATTCTTCGTCGTCAGCCTCAAGTTCAAACCGGATATAATTCATCTGCGAGTCCCCCACTAAGGAGAGTGTTTTTAATGAGTTTAGCACGTCGCCTAAAGGCGAGTGCCGAAAGATGTTCGCGGAGCTGAATTCGACGATGAATGCCTGATCAAGCTCGTCATGCGCGGACGCACATGGTTCGGAACTTGTAGCCAGAAACGGGTCCGGGGTTCCGGTGACACGGATCCCACTCGAGGTTGGTCGGTGTGTGGCTCTGACGCCGCTGAGTCTGCGATTTTTGTGGCAGGGTTGAGCCTCCCGTCCTCGGATGGCGCAATCTGCTCCGGATCCAGGGCTGGAGCAGTTACAGGCGCTATCCCCTAGGCATGGTCCGATGACAGATTTAAGTCATGTTCATCATGGTGGCAGGGAGCGGCTGCCATGGTCTCGAATTCGTCGAAGATCAAGTCTCCGCGGATATCCGTGATGTAGTTCAAGCTTCCAAATCTGACCTGACGGCCAGGGGCATAGCTATCAATCTGCTCTAGATGGCCATGCGAGTTGGCCCGCAGTGCGAAGCCGCCGAATACGAAGATCTGTCTGGGGAGGAAGGTTTCTCCCTAGACAACATTGTTGTAGACGACATAGTGGAACTCTCAATGAAAGAACCAATGTCGGTGTCAAAACCGGCGGATCTCAGGTAGGGGGTCCCGAACTGTGCGTCTGAGGTTGATGGAAACAGGAGACAGGGAACACAATGTTTTACCCAGGTTCGGGACCTCTCGATGGAGGTAAAACCCTATGTCCTGCTAGATTAATATTGAAGAGTATGGGGGTTACAAGAGTGGATCTACCACAAGATCGTAATGGCTAAAACCCTAGAAGTCTAGCCTATCTGATTATGATCGTCTCTACGGACTAAGCCCTCCGGTTTATATAGACTCCGAAGGGGACTAGGGTTATACAAAGTCGGTTGCGGAGAAAGGAATCTTCATATTCGAACGCCAAGCTTGCCATCTACGCCAAGGAGAGTCCCATCCGGACACGGGTGAGAGTCTTCGGTCTTGTATCTTCGTAGCCCATCAGTCCGGCCCATGTCCAACAGGCCGGACGCTCGAGGACCCCTTAGTCCAGGACTCCTGCAGCAGCAACATCTGTCTCGGGGATAACAACTGGCGAGAGCGGCACAACAGCTGTCCGTTCCAGAGCGGCGGCCTTAGCCCTGATGGAGGCCACCGACGACCATGTCGAGGCTGCCCACGCCTAGCTCCTGGAGGTCACCGCACAAATCGAACGAAGCTTCTCCGACAACGGTCCGCAACTCACGGCCGAAGAGCTGGCAATCGCTGAGAGTGTTCGAGCAGCCGTCCGTTCCTCCAACGCATACCTTGCAACGATGGAGCCTGTCCAAGCCCAGATCGCGTCCGCCCACGCCCAGCTCATGGCAGCCTTTTCCAAAGAGATGGCGGACACGGATGGTGAGATGCTTGCCGAGTATGGTGCGATGGATGCCATGGAGCCTGTCGGTGTCAAAACCGGCGGATCTCGGGTAGGGGGTCCCGAACTGTGCGTCTAGGCCGGATGGTAACAGGAGACAAGGGACACAATGTTTTACCCAGGTTCGGGCCCTCTTGATGGAGGTAAAACCCTACGTCCTGCTTGATTAATATTGATGATATGGGTACAAGAGTAGATCTACCACGAGATCGAGGAGGCTAAACCCTAGAAGCTAGCCTATGGTATGATTGTTGTATGATGAAGTTGTCCTACGGACTAAAACCCTCCGGTTTATATAGACAATGGAGAGGGTTAGGGTTACACAAAGTTGGTTACAACGGTAGGAGATCTTGAATATCCACATCGCCAAGCTTGCCTTCCACACCAAGGAAACTCCCATCCGGACACGGGACGGAGTCTTCAATCTTGTATCTTCATAGTCCTGGAGTTCGGCTGAAGGTATAGTCCGGCTACCCGAACACCCCCTAATCCAGGACTCCCTCAGTAGCTCCTGAACCAGGCTTCAATGACGACGAGTCCGGCGCGCAAATTGTCTTCGGCATTGCAAGGCGGGTTCCTCCTCCAAATTCTTCATAAAGTTTGTAAACACCAAGAGTAGTGTCCGGCTCTGCAAAATAAGCTTCCACGTATTTCCATAGAGAGAATAATTTTAACACAAATCTAATCTGCTGACGTATTCCGCAGCGTGACATCACACTACGGCCAGGCCTTTATTCGAATCGTTTTTGCTTTTCCACCTCAGTGTGTTTTGCGAGGCGGTTTCCTTGGCACGTCTTGTCAAAGCAGAGATCGTGTCCCCTTTATTTACGGGATTCCCATCAATACGGACGTGGGTAACCCAATCGTGCCCGTTAGCATGTTTTCTCGATTAAAGGCGAGTCCCAAACAGTTACGGGGAGGGCTCCTGGTATTCAACCTCTTATAAAGAGACCAAGGCCTTACTCCTTTTCTCCAATCTCAAAACAAGTTCGCCTGTCGCCTCGAGTTCCAACACCCTAGGCTCCAGATTCCAGGCGCTTCAGACCTTCGACAATGTCCGGTTCCAACCTTCAAGGCCGATGGATGCCCTCCTCCGTCACGGAGGAGGACGTGCTAAGGCTGAGAGAGGCTAAGTTTTTCACCGCCGAAATTTCGCATAGGTTGCCTACTCAAAGGCAGGCTATTCCCAGTCCCCAGCCTGGTGAGAGCGTAGTGTTCATGTCTCACTTCCTTCGGGGTTTAGGCTTCCCGATGGATCCCTTCGTGAGGGGGCTGATGTTCTATTATGGACCGGAATTTCATGACCTAGCTCCGGAATCCATCCTCTACATTTCCTCATTCATCGTTGTGTGCGAAGCGTTCCTCCGTGTTACTCCTCACTTCGGATTATGGCTCAAGACTTTTGGAGTGGAGCCGAAGATGATCGACGGAGGGCACGCAGAGTGCGGCGGTGCTGTCATAAGTAAGAATGCCGATGCTCCATGGCCCGAGGGCTCCTTTCATGAGGAGCTCGGCTTGTGGCCACAAGAGTGGTTCTATATCACCGCTCCCCGGAGCGCCAAGTGGGCGGCGCCTCCTGCCTTTCGCTCGGGTCCCCCACCACGGCTAGCGTCATGGGTCAACAAAGGATTAGATTGGGGGTTATCCAAAGACGTGCCCCTGTTGTAGGGCCGCATTAGGGATCTCTTAGAAAGAGACCTCAACCTGGTCAAGGTGACGCAGGTCATGCTCATTTGCCGAACATTTCCTGGCAAACGTTGCTCCCTTCGTCTGTGGGAGTTTAATCCGGAGGGACCACGAGCTCTCCAGCATTTTATGGGCACAACGCCCGTGGAGATGTATAAAATGTTCTTCAGATCACAAGCAATGTGTCCGGATTTGACCGAGGACGTAGGTTTAAGCTGCAATCGCCCGGATACTCAAGTAAGTAACCTTGTGCCCGGACTCGCTATCCGTAAAGTTGTCATAAACTCGCCCCTAAAAGAGTTGTCCTTTTAAACAGGAGTGGGTAGCGAAGGTGAAGCTGATCAGGTGTCCGGCTCCCCTTCCTAAGACCAGGCCGGATCCCATGCTAGTCAGGATGTTGAAGATCGTGCCTTTGGAGGGAAGTGAGGGGGAGGACAAGGAAACTATGGCCTCCGTGAAGGAGGCTGCTCTGAAGGGAGGAACCGACAATTCCTCTCCTAGGGGGAAGAAGAGGGCCGCCTCTGACGACCCGGAGACCATGGCCTCAAAGCGGGGGAAGAAGTCCTCGTCAGAGGGCCCGGCGCCAGGGAGATCCTCGGCCGAACTATGCCCCCGAAGGGATCAGCCCTCCAGCGAGCCGTAAGTAGAGAAAGATTTTCCTTTAGAGGGATGAGAGAAATCCTTACTTTTTATCTGAGAAGATTAACTGAGATTTTACCTTGTAGCTCGGACCTTAATCCTTCTCAGCAGAGCTCGTCTTCGGGGGATCTTCTTCCAGAGATGATGGAGAGTGGAACGCCTCCCCCTGCCGTACCACCTAGCAAGGCGGGCGACCCTGAGGTGTCGTCGCGGAGGGTTTCTCTGAATCCGGCAGGGGTGGAAGGTAGCCATATGGCCCCCCAAGGTTCTCCGCGTCCTGCCTTCGATGGAGGTCATAGGACGAGTCCGGCACCGTCTGGTGCGCGGTCGGAGGAGCTGATGATTCTGCTGGGGTGAGCTTCTATCTCAGAGGAGCACCGTGCATTGATGGGTACGGTGATTGGAAGGATTTCGTCCGCGGAAAGCGGATTGCACGAGGCCGTCAGAAGTTTGCTGACGGGTTTTCAGGTACGTTTGATAATGTGCTTCTTTGTCAGTTGCGCATAAACAAGATGCGCCCTGTGTAGATAGTAGCCCCTGAGACTCTGTGCGTTGTCAAAATTGACGGCGCGCAGAGGATCATAATCCCAGGTCTAATTTTCGCCTTTGTATTATAGGTGGCGAAGTGTCCGGCATCGAGCCGAACTGATGATTTTGCCGAACTAAAGCGGCAACTTGACGTGGCAGATGCCGACATCGTGCTCGTCAACGAGCGACTTGATGATGCTCAAGGTATGCAATTCCTCGGGCGGCATCTGGTAAGAGGAGCTTTTATGCCAGTATCTTACAATGTAAGTGCTTGACGCAGATGGTGCGGCCGTCGTGGAAAGTCTCCGGGCGGAACTTGCCCGAGCTAAGGAACAAGCCAGGACAAGTGATGCGGCTGCCGAGAAGGCACTTGAAGAGCTGAGAGCCGAACAGGCTGCTCAGTGCCGAAGCAAGAAGGAGATGGCCAAGATGGCCGTGAAGTTAAAAAGCGCTGCTAACCGTTGCAAGTCTCTTGAGAAAGAAGACCGAGTGAGACAAACGGATTTAGAGAAGGCCGTTGTTGATGCCAAGGACGCTCACTCTGCGATGAGAGCTGCGAAGGAGGAGCTGCGTCAGGCCGGACAGATTGCGGCTGGAAAGCCCTTTATGCTGCGGAGGAAGTTTGGCGATCCGAAGTTTGCTCCGTTGGACCGGATGTGGAGTGCGAAGGACGCCTATCTGGATTTGGCAGCGAGTGCTGCTGATACGACAGAACACTTTCGAGATCAAGAAGATCGCGAAGTGGAAAGGCTTTTCTGGTCACAGTTCCACAATCCAGAGCGTCCACTAGCAGTGGACAATCGTCTGGCTCAATGGGCCGAACTGAATAGATTGTCCGGACTCTCCATGAAGTATGTCATGGGTCATCTGTGGCCGGGGAGATCGGAGCCGAAGAGTTATTTCGGCTTGGTGCAGCAATTCCTGGCGCGGTGCGACGTATCGATGCGATGAGGAGGTCAGCGTGCATAGAGGGCGCATGGATGGCTCTTGCCCGTGTCAAGACATACTGGGCAGAGATGGAGACCACTGTTGTTGCATCCCGAGATTCGGACCAAAGCTGAGTACCCTCCGAGCACTATTTTCAGGAAGTCCTTGAAGGCGCTCGTGTAATAGAGACGCAGTGCTCGAAGGATGCTATGTTCTGATAGCATATGTAATTATGAAGCAATATTTTGATGAATTGTAGTAGCCTTTTATACTTGTGCCTGCAAGTATGTGAAACACCTCCTGTACGGCCGTTTTAAGATATACATACAAAATCTGAAAGATGGCAGTCGTTGGCTTCAGCCCCCATGCACATAGTGCGGGGGTGCTCGTAGAAGGCGCATTTTCACACTTAATCCAACGTCTTGGTCCTACAAAGGAGGTGATAGCGCAGCGAGCTAGGCAACCGGACTATAATGCTTTAACACTTGCACTTAGCCATAGGAGCTTGACAATGGGACTATTTAGGTAGCCCCTGGTGGCGACTGCGCTCGCCCGAATTCGGGGCGCGTATGTGTGTAACACCCTTGATGCGACTATAGCTCCCACGTGTCGAGGCACGACTTAGAGACATAATCGCATTGAAGGCATATGTCGCAAGTTAGGCAATCTTCACAACATCCCATGTAATATGATGATAAAAAGGGAGATAACATAGTTGTCTTACACTCGCCACGTCAATCAAGTGCATAAATAACATTACATCATCCAAACACTCATGGCCCGACTACGGCGCCAAATAAAAGAGAACCCAACATGCGACAACGGTCCCGTTCACCCCCAACTGGGCACCACTACTGATCATCGGGAAAGGAAACATAGTAACGTTGAGAGTCTTCGTTGAACTCCCACTTGGGCTCATACGCGTCTCCTGGAGCGAAATCATCAGGCCATGCATCTGGTGTAATAGTAATCTGTGAGTCACAGGGACTCAGCAATCTCGCACCCGCGCGATCAAGACTATTTAAGCTTATAGGCAAGGCAAGGTAAAATATGAGTGGAGCTGCAGCAAGCGACTAGCAAGTATGGTGGCTAACTTATTCGCAAAGGAGAGCGAGAAGAGGAGGCAAAGCGCGAGCGAGAAACTAGAGAGCAACCTGCGCAAACATTACTTCAACACCGTGTCCACTTCCCGGACTCCGCCGAGAAGAGGCCATCACGGTAACACACTCGATTGATTCATTTTAATTAAATAATGGTTCAAGTTATCTACAACCAGACATTAACAAATTCCCATCTGCCCATAACCGCGGGCACGGCTTTCGAAAGTTCAATCCCTGCAGGGGAGTCCCAACTTAGCCCATGACAAGCTCTCTCGGTCAACGAAGGAATAGACCTCCTCCCGAGACGTTCCGATCAGACTCGGTATCTCGGTAATTCAAGACACTTCGACAGGTTAAAACAAGACCAGCAACACCACCCGAATGTGCCGACAAATCCCGATAGGAGCTGCACATATCTCGTTCTCAGGGCACACTCAGATGAGACTAGCTACGAGTAAAACCAACCCTCAAGTTTCCCCGAGGTGGCCCCGCAGGCAGCTCATTTCGGACCAACACTCAGAGGGAGCACTGGCCCGGGGGGGTTAAAAATAAGATGACCCTTGAGTCTGCAGAACCCAAGGGAAAGAAAAGGCTAGGTGGCAAATGGTAAAACCAAGGTTGGGCATTGCTGGAAAATCTTTAATCAAGGCGAAATATCAAGGGGTTCCCATTATAACCCAACCGCGTAAGGAACGCAAAATCCGGGAACATAACACCGATATGACGGAAACTAGGGCGGCAAGAGTGGAACAAAACACTAGGCGAGAGGCCGAGCCTTCCACCCTTTACCAAGTATATAGATGCATTAAGATAACATAGCAATATAATGATATCCCAACAAGTAAACAAATGTTCCAACAAGGAATGGGCTCCAATCTTCACCTGCAACTAGCAACGCTATAAGAGGGGCTGAGCAAAGCGGTAACATAGCCAAACAACGGTTTGCTAGGACAATGGTGGGTTAGAGGTTTGACATGGCAATTTGGGAGGCTTGCAAGCAAATGGTAGGCATCGTAGCATTGGCATAGCAAAAGAGCGAGCAAGACTAGCATAGCAAAGATAGTAGTGATTTCGAGGGTATGATCATCTTGCTTGACTGGATCCTCATGGAAGCACTAGACTACATTTCCCCATAAGAGAGGCTGCCAAGGATAAACAACTAGATTGTCGGATTCCACACATACCAAGCATTTCAATCATACACACAATATGCTCGATATGTGTAAATACAACATGGCATCACAACATAACTCTACGACTCAAGTATTTATTCATTAGGCTCTGAGGAGCGATAAATTACAAACATGGGTCTCATGACCCAACAATCATAGCATAGAAATCAAAGCACATGCGGAAGCTTAACATGTCTGAGTACAGACATCTATAAATGAAAAATGCTAAGAAGCCTGACTATCTACCAAATCCTGCCGAGGGCACAAGATCGTAGCTGAGGTATCAAGCTAAACGTTGAAGTCCACACGGAACTACTAGCGAGACTGACGTCTCTCTGCAAAACAGAAAATAGGCAAACATGAGTACAAATGTACCCAGCAAGACTTACATCAGAACTGTCTACATATGCATCGGTACCAATAAAGTGGGTGGTGGAGTTTAATTGCAGCAAGCCAGCTTTGACTCAGTGGCTAACCTGAACTACGACTGCAAGCAACTCTTTTGAGGTGGCGCACATGAGTCCACATATTCACCATTCAATACACCGCTATGGATCCGCTCCCGTCTCCCTACAAGAAGGCCATCCATAGCACTCACACTTGTCTTGCGAGTTTTAGAGTATCCACTTTCACTTGTCTATGAACTATTATAGGCAAACCAGAAGTCCATTGCCGCGGACACGGCTATTCGAATAGATGATGTTAACCCTGCAGGGGTGTACGTCTTCACACACGCTCTCACCACTTACCGCCATTTACACGACATGTACTCGGCAACCTTCAAGCGGAATCCCAACGAGGGTGTCGGCCACGGCCTACCTAAACACTCAAGTCTCTAGTCTAGGTTTATCGCCTATCCAGGTTCCATCCGCAGGGTGTCCGGCCGAGGTTTCCACGTACGGCCCCGGACGATGTGTACAGGGTTCCGAGACACCAAACGGGCGCCCGGCATGCCCGGCCACGGTGTATCTACCGCATCATAGCCCACCCCTAGGGTCAACGCTACGCACGGCCGCCAACACATATCCTTTAAACACCTAAAACTAGTTGCAACTCCTGGACAGAGGACAAGGGTGATCAACAATCCGAGAGGGTCCATTGGTTTCGGGCCCAATGCGTGGTAGTAACTGTTCATGGATCACAGACACAGAACTCAGTTCCAAAGAACGGTTTCAATGAGACAACCCACCATGTACTCCTACATGGCCTCTCACCGCTACCTTTACCAAATAGTGTTCACACACTTAGCTCTCAACAGTAGGACATGTTTACACACCTCCGATTCATCCCCGATGAATCAGACCTGACTCAACTCTAAGCAGTAGCAAGCCTAACAAACAAACATGAATGAGTAGGCACATCAGGGCTCAAACAACTCCTAATCATGCTAGTGGGTTTCATCTATTTACTATGGCAATGACAGGTCATGCAGAGCAAAGGGGTTCAACTACCGCAGCATGTAACAGTTGAATCGTTGTTGTCCTAATTAGGTAAAAGAAAGCAGGAGCGAGAGAGTGGGATTGTATCGGAATGAACAAGGGGGTTTTGCTTGCCTGGCACTCCTGAAGATAAACATAGTTCTTCATCGGTGTCATCGATCTCATCGTCGAAACCACGTCTATCGAGAGGGGACAAACACCGGCAACAGAGAAAGCAACACAATCAATGCAATGCACAATATGATGCATGATCATGACATGTCAATATGCTGTGGTTTGAGCTAATGCAACTAGCAACATGTTAAATGGAGTTGGTTTCAACCCTAGGTTCAAATTCAAACTCCATATGTGAGAGTTTAAATTCCATTTATATGAATTGGCCTAAACAGGAGCCATAAGTTGTTCTAACATGCATGAAAATGCCATAAACAGATTCCTTGAATTTTTCTGATAATTTTTCATATATAAATTATTTCATTTGGAGTTAAGGTTGAATTTCTATGATTTTTAGAAGTTTTAACTATTTTCTGGAATTTCCTATATAAGAATAAATCCAGAAAATAATTAACCGCGTCAGCATCAGGTCATGCTGACGTCAGTAGGTCAAGAGGGGCTGGTCCGGGTCAAACCTGAAGCATGGGACCCACCGGTCAGTGGCCCAGAGCTATTAGTGTCACGGACATGTGGGCCAGGTCAACACCCACGTCAGCACGGTCAACTCTGACGCGTGGGGTCCCGCTGGTTTAATTAAGTAATCTAATTATTTTGTTATCCAGTAAACTACAAAGAAGGTCCCACTGTCAGTTTCTAGTTAAACTAATTGGGTTAGTTAGTCCCTAATCTAATGATGGCCACGTCAGCAAATCGGCGATAGCCGCCGGCGGTAAGCAGGACACGGCGAAGGTCCTGGTCTGGCCGTTTCCGGTGACGAGAGGCCGCGCGGATGGGTTCTACGGGACCGGCACGACGAGGCGCGTCGGACGGTGCAGCTGCGGCTGCTGGGTGGCGGCAACGGCGGCGACGACGACCGGGCGGCGCCGGAGTACGGGAGCAGGCGGTTCCGGCGCTACAGCGTACGGGAGGAGGATCTGTGTTGTGCTCGGCTTCTGGGAGTGTCTGAGCGCGCTGATGGGCTCGGATGGGAGCGGCAGCAGCTGTGGCCGCGGCGGCGTCATGGCCGGCGGTGATGATTTCTCGGGCTCGGTGGCGGGGCTAGTTAGAGCTTGAAATCGATGCGGGAAGGAGAGGGATTTGGAGCAGGGTGCTCACTGGGAGTCGCAGGAACTGGTCGTCGGGCTCGGGGGCGATTTGACGGCGACGGATCGACGACGAAGAACGCGGCCACCAAGGTTGAAGAAAGCGGTGGTGACGATGTTGTAGGCCTTCCGGCGGGGCTTAGCTCGGTGGGGAGGAAAAGGGGGCTCGAGGCAAGCTTCTGAGGCATCGACGAGGCGAGGCAGTGGCTTTGGCGCGGTGGTGCTCGTCGGCGGCGGCGGCCTCGGACGCGAGCGAGGAAAATGGGGAAGAGAGACAGAGGAGGGGGAGAAGCACGGGGAGAGATCGAGGGGGGATCCAGGGGTCGCGTGGCGTCGAGGAGGGGCTTCGAGGCGCCCGGTGAGGCAGGCGAGCAGGGAGGTGCGTGGCGCCACGGGCGCACGTGCAATGTCTCCCTCCTCTACCTACTGGCAGAGGTAGGTGATGACTGGCACGGGCCAGGTGGGCTGGGCAGCATAGCTGGGCCGGTGTAGGTAGAGGCGCCAGGTAGGTCTTCTGCTTTTTAATTTTTCTTCCTGTTTTGTTTTATTTAATTGCCACTGAATTCAAATTCAAACAAATTTGAAAACAGTGCCAAAACTCCCCTGGATAATTTTATGTCACTTAAGGTCTACTCCTCATATACATAAATATCTCAGGGCATTTGAAAATATATTCATTATATATTATGAATATAACTCCAAATTCAAATAGAATATTGATTTAAAATCAGAGCCCAAATAATTCCTTAGAAATGTTCCAAAATTTTGGTTTGATTTATAACTCTTGCCAAAATTGTCAGAGCTATTTCTAGGGCATTTTGGATTTACTGATTGCAATTTTAGGGTTTCTTGCCCTTTTATTAAAATGATTTCCGAGGCTTTCAATTTCCTCATTTCAACTTTCGGAATATAGACATGATGCACACATGAAGCTAGCCTAGAGGATTACCAGAAGCTAGGGATGTGACAGCTCACCCCTACTAAACAAGAATCTCGTCCCGAGATTCAAGCATAGGGTAAGATGATGGGGGAACGCAACTAACGCAATCTTCACGATCCAGGTTGTACTTCAAATGAACGTTGATTACATCACCATCTTTGTCTCAAAGTCTTGCCCCGAGAACTCCAACTAACATGACAATGAGAGGAGAAGGAAAACTCAAGAGGGATCGATCTTATCGAAGGTCGAACAACTCAGGATCAACTCACGGAGTGAGACATTGAAACATCTCTTGAGCTGAGACACAAAACATACATCAAGAGGGATGGAGTGGAACAGAGAACGAGGATTCAAGTTGATAAGCACAATTCCACGCTGAATAAGATGGTGCATGGCTTCAAAGTAGCAAGGAGTTAATTGCCATGACTCCATAACGGGGCACCTTAGGGAAGGTGGCTCGTAGAATTATTCCCTTAAGTGGAAAAAAGAATTACTTTTGACACGTAAATCATTGAAAATCTTCATACCAGCCCAAGGCAATTTGCAATCGATTACTTGAAGGGGTTCGGAAGAATGGCATATTCCGACTAGAATGGATGATGTGGACTACCTTGTCAAAGACAACGCAATGGATGATTTTCACCTATCATCGGAAATGGATGGGACCCATGGCAGGACCACTTTTGAAGACGAACCCGGACAGCAACTGCTGAGAAGGACAGCCCATGGAAAATTGGCACGATGGGGTGCAAGCTGGGAACAAAATGCAAATGTTGGGAATGTTCCAACCATCATATCTGCCTGAGATTCAGATCCAATTGGTGATAGGATACTTCAGACTCAGCATGTCCGAAAAGAAAGTTTGCAACACAAATCGACGAGATAACGTTGCGAGATTCTCGGGATATGAACTACGATAGCAAGCTCCAAAACATGAGCCGATTCTGCTACATATATGTGAGCATGTTGTCCAAGACAAGAATGACCACATAGTAGTCTTATAATAAAAATAATACCGAGTTCGGGTTGGGAACCACCATCGAGGATATCGAAACCTTTGCATAAGTCCGGATCCTAAGAAGGAACTTCTTCTCCTTGAACAAATCAATCAGTGGCTTGGTGTGCTAGGAACACATATGGAGTGGAGGTAATTAATCTACCAAACCATAGAATACTTCGCACGTATGCATGACTGATTTGGGAAGATTCCAAGGGAACAAAACAAACCTTTCTCAAATTCATGACGGCAACTTACATCAAATGCACGTGAATTAGAGGAAGTCACTCCTTTCATCCAAACGTATACCTCATGAGCGGAACATGAAGGCAATGCTTACAAAGTTTCCAATACTAGTGTAATGTTCAACATGAATCATGGGGGAGACAAAATGCTGCTGATGGGCTCAACAACAACTCATCGAAATTTCCATATCACTGGACTTCCACCATCATGTGAACACGGTGATAGCATTGGTCAGACCAAAAGATGTAATGGTGTATGCTCGAGGGATCAACCACGAGTAAGACAACATTACGAACACCGTCGGTTCTGATTTGATTTGACGATAGCCCACACTCAAATCAAAGGATTGATAAGACAATAGCGCCGACAATTGATCACGTGGATCAATTGTATGAAGATATCATCTTTCTTCAACACACACGCACACACACGCAAGATATCCCTTTGGAATGAACTGAGTCGGACAAGCTGTTATCTTTCAACTCTCCAAGTTGTTCTTTAGCTTAACCAACTTGCTCAGGGTATCCGACACAGATTCTTGGAGAAAGGATGGTTCGGAGGAAACCCAACATGATCACGAACTCAACATAGCGGTCAGGTGACAACCTGGTAATACTTCCGAGAAGATATTCGGAACATCACGAACCACCGATATGTTACTAAGCTCGAGAACAATCTTGCTTTTTAGGGCCAGACAATGTGATCAAGAGAGTGATGGATTGACACACTCCTAACTCATTGATCGAAGAGTGCACCAGAAACAAGGATTAGGTAGCACAATCTACCTTAGAACGATGATTCAATAACCAACATGCTAAGAATGAAGTTATGGTCCTTTAACTACCAAGCAACGGGGTTGCTAGGAGTATTGATTTCACAAATCACAATTCACTTGTCGACATTCCGGTTGCAACAACACGGAAACCGAGAAATGAATAATGATAGAGATAGTATCATGATGTCAAGAATTCATGAGAGATGCTGCAATTCCTATGACAATCCTGACATAAAGGAGGTAATACTCCGAGGTAGAACAGAACAAAAGCTGGATTGGCATTTTGATCTCTGGAATACAACTACTTTGACCAGTCCAAGAAATGGATGAGGTGTTGGAGTTTGTTTCTCCTAGTCATTCCGGAATAGAATGGCTCGATGGACCACAAGAATAATAGGCATCGATAACACGAATGCACGACATAAACTTGGCTATCAACTGATAGACAAGGATCGGAATACAACTACAGAGGGACAACTCAAAGGAACATATATCTTTCTGAGTTGTGGATGCATAGGTTACTATGTCGAACAAGTTCAACATATTTCTTCCGGATAACCATCCTGAGAGGTAGGACTGGCAGAGTCACAATTATGAATGGAGAACTCCTCAAGAGTACTCTGATTGTGATCTTTTGATCCAACAAACTTCTACCATAAGTGGTTCATAGTATTTGGAAGAAGGAAATACCACAGACCTCGAGGACTAATGCAAAGATTAATAATAACCTAAAGGAACGAGCAAACACTATCAACATGAAGTAAGTGGAGTGAATCTTGGGTCAGGAACCCAAGAGTAGAATACCTACTACTAAGTAGCATCGCGGGATGCTTTCGAGAATGATGGCCAGAATCATCACACTTGGGACACAAAGCATTACTAGATTACTGGGTGGTTCTCTAGGACACCCAGGGTCATAATAACACCTAGGGTCATAATAATAGCTCCAACATATATGTCGAGGCAATAGAGTAGCTCAACTCAGCTATTGGTGTGGTTAATCCGACCCAAAGGAACATCGAGAACGGGAGGAAGGAATTTGCAAATGCATCGAACTATTTAGAAACCTGGGATGACTCGGACAACATAACGGCTGTAAATGCTCAAAAAGATTGGAGACATGCTACAAAAATGGTGGCATAGCCACTCAGAATCACAATATCAAGGTACAAAGACCAACTACGAACATACAGAAGATAGTAGGAACTGAACTGGGGCTTGAACTCAAAAATCCTAGGCAACTACGGTGTAGTAACACGTCATCCTGATAGATAGATGAGAAGGCCTAGTTTCTTAACCTGCGTAGAATGAGAAGAGAATGACTCAGATCAGAGGGCATAAGGTAAAGGAGTAAAAAGAGCCTTACGTTCCCTTCCACAATCAATTCCCTTATATAACTAAAGCATTTCTAGACACACTTCGACCAGTTTGGCTTGGTAATCCTACAGGCAGTCAGGCTCTGATACCAAAGCTGTCAGGACCCCGATTCCAAGTCACATCGATCTAGCCGGTAACACCTCATATCACTTTGCGGCCTCACGCACGGTATTCCCACGGGTGTCCGCCTTACCATGGCCCGGGACCGTTTGCGCCTTTTGGCTCACGTATATGATAGTGTCGCTAGCATCCATATGACAGAGAACCCGGGCCGACATGGCTAGTCGTGAACCCAAAGCGGCACTAACCTATGGGGATAGGCATACATGAATCACATCGAGCATGTCGGTCAGCAGCGTGTGAATCCGGGCTCTAGCACTGGGCTAACAGGACTCCCGGAACCTGGGCTGTAGCGGGCTAGGCAGGACTCCGGATGTCACCGCGTGACATTTCCCCGAAGGGACACACACAGGAACAAAGTGAAACACATGCCAGCCAGTCAAGTGTCCTAAGCAGTAGTGCTGGGCTAACAGGACTTCGATGAACCGGGCTATGGCGGACTACTATGGCTCATGGAAGCACTAGACTACATTTCCCCATAAGAGAGGCTGCCAAGGATAAACAACTAGATTGTTGGATCCCACACATACCAAGCATTTCAATCATACACACAATATGCTCGATATGTGTAAATACAACATGGCATCACAACATAACTCTACAACTGAAGTATTTATTCATTAGTCTCCGAGGAGCGAGATATTACAAACATGGGTCTCATGACCCAACAATCATATCATACAAATCAAAGCACATGCTGAAGCTTAACATGTGTGAGTACAGACATCTATAAATGAAAAAGGCTAAGAAGCCTGACTATGTACCAGATCCTGCCGAGGGCACAAGATCGTAGCTGAGGTATCAAGCTAAACGTCGAAGTCCACACGGAACTACTAGCGAGACGACGTCTCTCTACAAAACATAAAATAGGCAAACATGAGTACAAATGTACCCAGCAAGACTTACATCAGAACTATCTACATATGCATCGGTATCAATAAAGGGGGTGGGAGTTTAACTGCAGCAAGCCAGCTTTGACTCAGTGGCTAACCTGAACTACGACTGCAAGCAACTCTTTTGAGGTGGCGCACACGAGTCCACATATTCACCATTCAATACACCACTATGGATCCGCTCCTGTCTCCCTACGAGAAGCCATCCATAGCACTCACACTTATCTTGCGAGTTTTAGAGTATCCACTTTCACTTGTCTATGAACTGTTATAGGCAACCCAGAAGTCCTTTACCACAGACACGGCTATTCGAATAGATCATTTATAACCCTGCAGGGGTGTACTTCTTCACACATGCTCTCGCCACTTACCACCATGTACACGTCGTGTATCTCGGCAACTTCAAGTGGAAAGCCTGCGAGGGAGTCGGCACGACCTGACTAACCACACAAGTCTCTAGTCCAGGTTTATTCGCCTATTCGGGTTCCATCCGCGAGGAGATCCGGCCGGAGTTTCGCTCACAGCCCCAAACGATGTGTGCAGGGTTCCCGAGACACCAAACGGCCCCGGTACACCGTGCCACGTGTATCTACCGCATCATAGCCCACCCCTAGGGTCAGCGCTACGCACGGCCCAACACATATCCTACAAACACTCAGAAACTAGTTGCAACTCCTGGACAGAGGGTAAGGGCAGTTAATAAGTCGAGAGGGTCCATTGGTTTCGGGCCCAATGCGTGGTAGTAGCTGTTCATGGATCACAAACACAGAACTCAGTTCCTGAGAACGGTTTCAATGAGACAACCCACCATTGTACTCCTACATGGCCTCTCACCGCTACCTTTACCAAATCATGTTCACACACTTAGCTCTCAACAGTAGGACATGTTCACACACTCCAATTCATCCCGATGAATCAGACCTGACTCAACTCTAAGCAGTAGCAGGCATGACAAACAAGCATGAATGAGTAGGCACATCAGGGCTCAAACAACTCCTACTCATGCTAGTGGGTTTCATCTATTTACTGTGGCAATGACAGGTCATGCAGAGGAAAGGGGTTCAACTACCGCAACAGTTTGTCCTAATGCAGTAAAAGAGAGCAGGAGCGAGAGAGTGGGATTGTATCGGAATGAACAAGGGGTTTGCTTGCCTGGCACTTCTGAAGATAGTATAGTTCTTCATCGGTGTCATCGATCATCATCGTCGGAACATCGTCTACCGAGGGGAACAACCACCGGCAAACACAGAAAGAACACAATCAATGCAATGCACAATATGATGCATGATCATGACATGTCAACATGCTGTGATTTGAGCTAATGCAGCTAAGAACAGAAGGGTTTGAGTTGATTTGAACCAAAGGTTCAAATTCAAATTCAAACTAAGAACTTATAAAGTGCATTATCATGTTTTGATCTAAACAGCAAGGTTAAGTTGTTTAAACATGCATGAAAACCATGTACAGATGGATAGATTAGATTTTTTGTGATCATTTTTCATATATAATTTTTGATTTGGGAGTTACGGTTGAATTACTATGATTTTTAGAAGTTTTGGCTATTTTCTGGAATTTCACTATTTTCTGGAATTTCCAATATAAGAATAAATCCAGAGAATAATTAACTGCGTCAGCATCAGGTCATGCTGACGTCAGCAGGTCAACAGGGGCTGGTCCGGGTCAAACCTGACGCATGGGACCCACTGGTCAGTGGCCCAGAGCCATTAGTGTCACGGACATGTGGGCCAGGTCAACACCCACGTCAGCACGGTCAACTCGGACGCGTGGGTCCACCGGGATTAACTTAAGTCTAACTAATTTGTTAGGGGTTTAAATAATTCAGTGGGGCCCGGCTGTCAGTGGCTTAGAGGCTTAGTTAGCGGGGTGATTAACCCCAAATAGTGGCTATCACCGCCGGCTAATTGCCGGCGTAACCAGGACGCGGCGTTGTTGCCCGTCCAGCCAACTCCGGCGACGGGAGAAAGCGGGGCTGGTCTCGTTGGAATGGCCGCGATGCGGCGCGTCCAAAGGTAGTGGTTGCAGGGGTTGGGGCAGCCGGAGACGACGGCAAGGAGCTCGCCCACGGCGGCCGGCGTTCGGGTGCACGCGGCGATGCGGTTGCGGTGGCCGTAGCGGCGCGAGCGTGGCACCTATGGGCTCTACGCAGCACGGCGAGTAGGTTGGGCACTACGGCCGGTCCATTGGTTGGCCGGAAGCACATCGTCAACGAGAGCAGGCGGCGGCGCATGCGGGTGGACGCGGTGCGGTAGCTACGGCGTGCGAGAGAGGGAGCAGAGAGAGGGAGCAGGGGCAGGAGCTCCCAGCGGTTGCGACAAGGCGATCGGCGAGCTCGGGGAGGGGCTGGAGCGGTCGGGGCGGCGAGGGGGGATCGCCGGCGATGGCAGTCGGGGACGAGCTTGATGAGGCCAGAGGAGCGCGCCCGGCAATGAGTGTCGGAGCGAGGAGGTCGAGGATGTCATGGCGGAGCTCATGGACCGGTCGGGGAAGCAAGGGGGAGGCGGTGGCTGCGGCAGCAGCGAACGGCGGTGACGGCAGCGCTCGGACTGCGCGTGAGGAAGAGAGACAGGGGAGGGGAAAGAGCACTGGGAGAGTGGGGAGAAGTGCAGGGGGAGTAGGAGACCGCGTGGCGCTCGAGGCTGGCTCCAGAAGCGGCGGAAGCAGGAGGTGGAGCTCGGCGCGCGCGCGTCGACACGCCTCTGCCTACTGGCAGAGGTTGAAGGCGGTGGGGCTCCTGGTGGTCTGACCAATAGTGCCAGGCCAGTGGGCTGGGTCGGCCACTTGGGCCGCCAGGTGGGCTGCGCAGGTAAGCCAGTAAGTCTCTCTCTCTCTTATTTCTATTTTTTTTCTGTTTTCCAATTTGTAGTTTGTTTTTGATCTAGTTTAAAAAAACCAAATCAATTTTATAACTCCTGAAAATATTCATGAGCACTTTCTGAATTATTTCAGTGGCCCACAAATAGTTCCAACATTATTTGAGCATTTAAATTATTATTAGCAATTAAATGCCCAAATGCAACTACTATATAATTTAATTGAAAAATCCAGAATGGCCTAGAAAATGTGCACCATTTTTGGGAGAGGTTCTAGACCAATTCAAAAATGATGAGATTTTGTGAAGGGCATTTTGGATTCATTGAAATGTTTTTCAGTTGAACCTGGTATTTTCAGGGGGGTGGTGGGGTTTATTGATCCCCATTTCAGGTTTAAGAGAAATTTAAACATGATGCAACACAAGACTAGCTATCCCAGAGCAGACCAGAAGTAAGGATGTGACAACTCACCCCCATTAAATAAGAATCTCATCCCGAGATTCAAGCGTAGGGTAAGATGAAGGGGGACGCAAACTTAACCCAATCTTCACGATCCAAGTTGCATTTCATAAGAACGTTGATTCGATCACCATCTTTGTCTCGATGTCTTGCTCTGAGAACTCCAACCAACATGACAGCGAGAGGGAAGGGAAAACTCTAGAAGGATCGATCTTCTCGAAGATCGAACAACTCAGGATCAACTCATGGAGTGAGACATAGGAACATCTCTCCAATTGAGACACAAAGTTCACATCAGGGTGATGGAAATCAGACAACGAGGATTCAAGTTGGTAGGTAGCAATTCCAGACTTCATACCAGCTTAAGGCAATTTACAATTGATCGTTTGAGATAGCTCGAAGAAATGGCATACTCGGACTAGGATGGATGAAGTGGACTACCTTGTTGAAGACAAGCAAGGGATGATTTTTCTTGCGCGTGCTCTCAAGAACTTGAGCATTTCCATATTCGTCAAGGTTCTACCAACATCCGTGGCAAGGATCCTAGAAACACGACATACTACCATGATGACTAGTGATGGATGATGCGGATACAAAGGAAGATAACACCTTCTCAGATCTTCCCTTAGCGAGGCTAAGGGAACAGAATCTGGACGATCGACCGAGAGACATTTAGCACTCCGCTTCTAATGTTCTCCTTGATGTGCTAGCGTAATCCATTCATAGATATGGTTTGATATCTAGAACATCAAGTAAAAGGTCGGACTTCGGAAGCTCAAGAATCCATAAGGAATAACTACGGAGGCAGATCCTGCGAGATCCTTATGGGGAAGTGACCAACTTCTTCAACCAAGATACTACAATAATAGGCCTTCCGGCTAGGTGTGTTGGCCACGACATCCACGTTACCGGTTACAGAGAGACCAACATTATAGTTCTTGGAGTACATTCCAACTATCATATCTGCCTAAGATTCAGATCTGGTTGGTGTTAGGATATTCCAGACCCATCCAGTCTAGAAAGAAAATGAGAGTTTGCAACACAATTTGACGAGATGACATTGCGAGATGCTCGGGGAATGAACTGCGATAGCAAGCTCCAAAACATGAGTTGGTTCTGCTACAAATCTGTGAACACGCTATCCAAGACGAGCATGACCACGTAGTAGTCTTATAGTAAAACATTATCGAGTTCAGGTGGGGAACCATCATCAAGGATTTTGAAGTCTTACGCAAGTCCATGGATTAGATCCCAAGCATAGACTTCTTTGCCTTGAACAAGTCAATCAGTGGCTTGTGTGCTACGGAATACATATGGAGTGGAGGTAATTAATCTACCAAACCATAGAATACATTCACACATGCATAACTGACTTGGGATGGTACCAGGGGAAACAAAAACAATCTTTCTCGAACTCACGGCGGCAACTTGCACCAAATGCACATGAATTCGAGGAAGTCACTTCTTCCATCCAAGCATCAGCTTCATGAACGGAACACGAAGGCATTTCTTATAAAGTTTCCAACACTAGGTTGATGTTCAACATGAATCATGGGGGAGACAAAATGCTGTTGATGGGCTCAACACAACTCATCAGAATTTCCATATCACTAGACTTCCACCATCATGTGAACACGATGATAGTATTGGTCAGACCAAAAGATGTAATGGTGTATGCTCGAGGAGTCAACCAGGCGTAGACAACATTACGAATATCGTTGGTTCTGATTTGATTTGAGGATAGCCCACACTCAAATCAAGGTTGGACAAGACGATAGATTCAAGAACTGATCACGAGGACCAATTGATGGAGATATCATCTTTCTTCAACACACAGACACACACAGAAGATATCCCTTAAAATGAACTAAGTCAGACAAGCTTTTATCTTCCAATTCTCCAAGTTGTTTTCTAGCTCAACCAACTAGCTCAGGGATATCCAACACAGATTCTTGGAGAAGGGGTGATTTATAAGAAAACCAACTTGATCATGAACTCAACATAGCGGTCAGGTTACAGCCAGGTAATACTTCCGAGAAGATCTTCAGAAAATCACGAACCACCGATATGTTACTAAGCTCGAGAACAATCTTGCCTTTCAGGGCAAGATGATATGATCAAAAGAGCAAGAGTTTGGCAAAGGGTTGCTAGGAGTATAGATTTCACACATCACGATTCACTTGTCGGTATTCCGGTTGCGACAGCACGACACCGAGGAATGAATAATGATTGCGAGAAGTATCACTACGTTAAGAATTCATAAGGGAAGGTGCAATTCTCATGACATTCCTGACATAAAGTGGATAGTACTTCAGGGTAGAACAGACCAATAGCTTGATTGCATTTGATCTGCGAAATACAACTGCTTTGACCCAATCCTAGGAATGGATGAGGTACTGGAGTTTGTTTCTCCTAGTCATTCTGAAATAGAACGGCTCAACGGACCACAAGAATAATAGGCACCGATGAACGAATGCTCACATACTCTTGACTATCAATTGATGGATGAAGGTCGGAATATAACGGAAGGGGGACAACTCAAAGGAACATATAACTTTCTGAGTTGTGGATGCATAGATTAGTATGTCGAATGTGACACCCCAAAATTTAACCCTTGTTTTATTGATTAAAAATTTTGCCAGGAAATTTAAACTTTTATTTTCTGGATTTTCTTCTAGTTTCAGGGCCTTTCTTTACCTTATTATTATGGGGTTTTTTCCTCAAGTGAAAAACTTTCCAAATGTATTATTGGACTTGTTTCTCCCCTTAAGAAACACATTTCTATTATCAGTGGATTTATTTGCATAATTATTCCTTTCTAAGCCTTATTCCTTAAAATGATTTTTCTTAAGTTTCAGGACCCAATTTTGCACTGCAACCTTTTAATATATTTATCTAAAATTCCAACCAAAATTTGGAGATGTCATGTGATGTTTTTAAATCACTTTTATGCAAAAATATATTTCATTCACTGGATATTTTGAGCTCTACACCAATTCTTCAAATCTGGTCCAGTGGGCAATTTTGCACTACAACCCATTTAAATATTTCTCTAAAGCTTCCACCAAAATTATGGGATATTAATAGGAATGTATTATTCAACTTTATGCAAAAACCTTCTATGTTGTTTGAAACATTTGAGTGAATCAATTTCTTTTTCATTCTGGTCCAGCATGGTGATTTGTACAGCAACCATCATTTAACTTGCCCTTTTAGCTATGATTCCTTTTCCTACTTATAGCACATCGTGCAAAACCCTTAAGTCCAAGAGAGTGGACTCATTGGAGGATTTTTAGAGCATGCATTAGTGCCTTTTTCTTTTTGTCCAGAATCAGTTTTCTCACAAACTTGCACTAACAAGTTTGTGCTTTTGACAAACTAACACTACCACCCTCTCTATCACCTAAAGAGACACTGGTCTGGAGCTTTTAGGCCACCCCAGGAGTTGCCTAGATGCACTTAGCATTCTGTTGAACACCTTGAGTGCATAAGCAGATTTGGCATGATTATTAGTTTGCTTTCTGAACTTGATCCCCTGAGCTAACCAGCTTGTCCACTAAACTCCTAGATGGCCCTAGCCTAGACCTGCTAAACCTTAGGTGATTTGGAGCCCTCTAG
>NW_024115986.1:0-24216 GCF_003073215.2 Triticum urartu | reverse complement strand
AATCCTATTCCAACTAGGAAAGGGGGGGAATCCTACTCCCAGAGGGAGTAGGACTCCTCCTGGTGCCCTCCTCCTGGCCGGCCGCACCCCCCCTTGATCCTTTATATACGGAGGCAGAGGGCACCCCTAGACACACAAGTTGATCCACGTGATCATATTCTTAGCCGTGTGCGGTGCCCCCTTCCACCATAGTCCTCAATAATATTGTAGCGGTGCTTAGGCGAAGCCCTGCGACGGTAGTACATCAAGATCGTCACCATGCCGTCGTGCTGACGGAACTCTTCCCCGACACTTTGCTGGATCGGAGTCCGGGGATCGTCATCGAGCTGAACGTGTGCTAGAACTCGAAGGTGTCGTAGTTTCGGTGCTTGATCGGTCGGGCCGTGAAGACGTACGACTACATCAACCACATTGCGCTAACGCTTCCGTTGTCGATCTACAAGGGTACGTAGATCACACTCTCCCCTCCCGTTGCTATGCATCACCATAATCTTGCGTGTGCGTAGGAATTTTTTTGAAATTACTACGATACCCAACACAGGGTGCATAGTGCAACAAATTTAATTAAACGTGTGAAAAGAAACAACAAGTGGCAACAAGTAGCATGGGACCTAATCATACACATAGTTACAACACTACAGATTTGTATATATGAATAGATTGTAGAAATAAGAGAGTTAGAACAAACATAAAAAGATTAATTACATGTCAAAAATTCTTAAATTTTGCAATGCCTATAAAAGAGAATAACGATGTACTATAAAACAAGAATAAACATTGGGTTGCTTAAAATTAATCCAAAGGAATGTGTGTGAACTGAAATGTAATCAAGTTGACCTATAAGTGACAAAGCAACAAAATACACATCACGGAACTCCCAAGTACTGCAGCAGTAGAGGACATAAATCAGCCAAAAAAATGGCATGACTATGAAACAATATCCACCACGCAGACACATGAAACTGAGTGTTTATAGTTCATCTCAAAGCACTGACAATAGTAAACAACACTTGCTTGCAGATGATACGCTTATTTTATATTTTAGTGTTTGATACACTTATTTTATATTTTTCTAGTCGATCATACGAAAAAAAGAAATCAATGGAATAAAAGTCCTATGTTTTTTGTTTCCATAAAAAAAGCTTAGAACCACCATGATTTGCTATTGGGACAGTGGGAGCCAGTCATGTGGCCTTCATAACTCCTCTTTGGCGAATTTTAAGGTACAGATTGTCCTATCATGTGTATTTTATTTTGTTCTCCAGTTCTGACTTCTATTTTTGACATAAATATTGCTGTGTAGACTGTCAAGTACCATATCAAGTTACCCATATCTTTCCTGGTTCTTGTAGCAGACAATAAGTACGTTAGTTACAGTAAAATCTTATCAGTCAATGTTCTTGACAGGATTTCTGTAGTCCTGAAAACGGTACAATACAATATTTGTAGAGGAAAAAGTGTTACTCCCACCGATCTAAATTAATTCTTGCACTCGAACTATATAACAGTCCACATTGAAACTAATCCTTAAAGAACTATGTCACCCCAAGCATCTTAATTTACTAACTGAATTTAAAAGAAAATGATCCAAATGCATACAAACAGAACTCAGAAGGAACAAGGTATAGTGGGTGGTGGCGCATTACCTTCCTTTCCTTCATGATGGACTTGACAGGATGGACCTCAAGCAAATTTCACAAACTTCACGCTCAGCTAAAATGAAAAAAAAATCACATATGCACAACACTCACATTCACTTTAAATTCATGACCCATTGATATATGCATAACACAAGTACTACTCAACATATAAATTATAAACACAATATTTTCTTAGTAAGAGAAAGAGAAAATATGCTCTGAGCTTATCATTTTGAGTATGAATTGAATTATAGCCAAAGACAGCGCAACAACAAAAAAACAATCATACACAACTGAACATAGAACTCTCAAACGTGTTCGTTGTTTCTAGAGCAAAATGATTTGTTCACTAATGATGTCGATGAACATGTATGGCATATATAATTAACTAAGCCCATGTATGATAGATTGCAAGAACAAAAGTCTGTACGAAAAATCACATATTTGTACAAAATAACAGAGAAGGGGTGGCTTGCATGATGACCAACCACCATCAGTTGACAATAAATCAAAGACACCTCTATCATGTAATTTTTGGCATGATCAAGTAAAATCACCAGTACACCACAGCTAGTTGACATTAACATGCAAACATGAGAAGCTTCTGTATACGCAGATATATCCGGCAACTTAAGTTTGTGGTCTAGATCATTACTCAAACACAGATCTATCACGTACGGACACTCAACCAACCACCAGTACATCAACTGAATGCATGTTACCAGAGAAACATCAAAAAGTGTTGTGTTAAGCTAGCAGTAACCATGCGTGCAAAAAATCAAGGAATATAAAAGTAGCAGGTTCTAAATTTAGAGCCAGCGTCTGCATAGACACATCGGCCATGAAAGAACAAAATCACAAGTTGGTGTGGAAGGGGATAAGCTCACCATGCATATCTGCCGATGTGCACACTCACCGCAGCTGCCCTGGTACTTACCTTGTTGACAGTATTGCTCTGCCTCCAGTCGAACGCGTTGAGCCGGTGACAAGTGGCCAGTGGCGACTAGAGTTCACTGCCGCCTCCAGCGAGTCGTCGCGGTAGACCGGCCATCGCACAGCTGCTCTGCTTCGACAAGGCTACTGTCGGTGTTGAGATCGATGCCGGATCCAGCGCACCCAAGACGCTGTTGTCATCGCTCCTTGTTTCCGCCATCGAACTCGCTTAATCTACAGCACAAGCTGCGGATCAGAGGATGGGGCGGAGTAAGGGTCATCGGGAATGGTAGAGCATAGGGTGGAGCCGTGGAGGACGCAGAGGTGCCACTGGGAATGGGAATGGAGGAGGTACGAGAGAGGCCGGGGAAGAGAAAGGGCTCAGCCGGGAGGTGGGGGAAGGGGTGGTGAAAGGAGTGACCACCAGATGGAGAGGGTGCGGAGGAGGGAGAGGAGATTGGGGATGGGGGCGGCGGCAGAGGGAGAAAGACGGAGCTTAGGGTTAGGTCTTATACTGTGAATGGCTCACATGGGCTTTAGTGGGCTTGAAATTTTTACCACCGCGCGCGCTAATGGAATTCTAGGCGCACTCCCTCCTTTCCTCGCGCGCGCCTTCCTCGCGCCACCCAAATTCAAGCGCGCCCTTCCTTTCCTTGCTTTCCTTTTATTTTTTATATACAAATCATCCAACTAACATGTGAGCCAAATAAAGAACATGTACGACACATCAACAAGAGCCACCCGTGACCGAGTGGATTGTGTATAAACAAAGAAAAAACGAGGCCGAGCTAGTCGATCAATGACAGTTTTCGTGACGGCTCCTTGATGTCCGTCATGAAGGGGTTACCGCTTTGGCGGCTGTTCGCCTCTTGCTGATCCATCGGTTTTCGTGATGGTTTTAAGGAATGTCATCAGAAATCCGTCATGGATTAACAGATTTCTTGTAGTGGGATTTAGACGGTGCCCTATTTAAAGTGAATGTGGTTGTCTCTAAAGCGTATCCCCATAATGATAGCGGCAAATCGGTAAGAGACATCATAGATCGCACCATATCCAATAGAGTGCGATTACGACGTTCGGACACACCATTACACTAAGGTGTTCCAGGCGGAGAGAGTTGTGAAACAATTCCACATTTCCTTAAGTGCGGACCAAATTTGTGACTCAAATATTCTCCCCCATGATCTGATCGTAAGAACTTTATTTTTCTGTCATGTTGATTCTCTACCTCACTCTGAAATTCCTTGAACTTTTCAAAGGTCTCATACTTGTGTTTGATCAAGTAGACATATCCATATCTACTTAAGTCATCAGTGAGGGTGAGAACATAACGATAGCCACCGCGAGCCTCAACGCTCATTGGACCGCACACATCAGTATGTATGATTTCCAATAAGTTGGTTGCTCGCTCCATTGTTCCGGAGAACGAAGTCTTGGTCATTTTTCCCATGAGGCATGGTTCGCACGTGTCAAATGATTCATAATCAAGAGACTCCAAAAGTCCATCTGCATGGAGCTTCTTCATGCGTTTGACACCTATGTGACCAAGGCGGCAGTGCCACAAGTATGTGGGACTATCATTATCAACCTTACATCTTTTGGTATTCACACTATGAACATGTGTAGCATTACGCTCGAGATTCATTAAGAATAAACCATTCACCAACAGAGCATGACCATAAAACATATCTCTCATATAAATAGAACAACCATTATTCTCGGATTTAAATGAGTAGTCGCCAGTCTCCGCTTATTCCGCAGCTCCTGTTTTGAGTTACAAATATGAGCAACCGCACCGGTATCAAATACCCAAGAGCTACTACGAGTACTGGTAAGGTACACATCAATAACATGTATATCACATATACCTTTGGTGTTGCTGGCCTTCTTGTCCGCTAAGTACTTGGGACAGTTCCGCTTCCAGTGACCGTTTCCCTTGCAATAAAAGCACTCAGTCTCAGGTTTGGGTCCGTGCTTTGGCTTCTTCCCGGCAACTGGCTTACCGGGCGCGGCAACTCCCTTGCCGTCCTTCTTGAAGTTCTTCTTACCCTTGCCTTTCTTGAAACTAGTGGTTTTATTGACCATCAACACTTGATGTTCCTTTTTGATCTCCACCTCCGTTGATTTCAGCATTGAATATACCTCAGGAATGGTTTTCGCCATCCCCTGCATATTGAAATTCATCACAAAGCTCTTGTAGCTAGGTGGAAGCGACTGGAGGATTCTGTCAACGACCCCATCATCCGGGAGATTAACTCCCAGCTGAGATAAGCGGTTGTGCAACCCAGACATTTTGAGTATGTTCTCGCTGACAGAACCATTCTCCTCCATCTTACAACTGTAGAACTTGTCGAAGACTTCATATCTCTCGACCCAGGCATGAGCTTGGAAAACCATTTTCAGCTCTTGGAACATCTCATATGCTCCATGCTGCTCAAAACACTTTTGGAGCCCCGGTTCTAAGCTGTAAAGCATGCCGCACTAAACCAGGGAGTAATCATCACTACGCGACTGCCAAATGTTCATAACGTCTTGAGTTGCTGGGAAAACGGGTGCTTCACCTAGCGGTGCTTCTAGAACATACGCTTTCTTGGCAGCTATGAGGATGATCCTCAAGTTCTGGACCCAGTCCGTATAGTTGCTACCATCGTCTTTCAGCTTGGTTTTCTCTAGGAACGCGTTGAAGTTGAGGGCAACATTAGCATGGGCCATTTGATCTACAAGACATATTGCAAAGATTTTAGACTAAGTTCATGATAATTAAGTTCATCTAATCAAATTATTTAATGAACTCCCACTCAGATAGACATCCCTCTAGTCATCTAAGTGATACATGATCTGAGTCAACTAGGCCGTGTCCGATCATCACGTGAGACGGACTAGTCATCATCGGTGAACATCTTCATGTTGATCGTATCTACTATACGACTCATGTTTGACCTTTCGGTCTCTTGTGTCCCGAGGCCATGTTTGTACATGCTAGGCTCGTCGAGTCAACCTAAGTGTTTTGCATGTGTAAATCTGGCTTACACCCATTGTATGCGAACGTTAGAATCTATCACACCCGATCATCACGTGGTGCTTCAAAACAACGAACTTTCGCAACGGTGCACAGTTAGGGGGAACACTTTCTTGAAATTTTATGAGGGATCATCTTATTTATGCTATCGTCGTTCTAAGCAAATAAGATGTAAGACATGATAAACATCACATGCAATCAAATAGTGACATGATATGGCCAATATCATTTTGCTCCTTTTGATCTCCATCTTCGGGGCGCCATGATCATCATCGTCACCGGCATGACAGCATGATCTCCATCATCGTGTCTTCATTAAGTTGTCTCGCCAACTATTACTTCTACTACTATGGCTAACGGTTTAGCAATAAAGTAAAGTAATTACATGGCATTATTCAATGACACGCAGGTCATACAATAAATTAAGACAACTCCTATGGCTCCTGCCGGTTGTCATACTCATCGACATGCAAGTCATGATTCCTATTACAAGAACATGATCAATCTCATACATCACATATATATCATTCATCACATCCTTTTGGCCATATCACATCACACGGCATATGCTGCAAGAACAAGTTAGACGCCCTCTAATTGTTGTTGCAAGTTTTTTACGTGGCTGCTATAGGTTTCTAGCAAGAACGTTTCTTACTTATGCCAAAACCACAACGTGATATGCCAATTGCTATTTACCCTTCATAAGGACCCTTTTCATAGAATCTCATCCGATTAAAGTGGGAGAGACAGACACCCGCTAGCCACCTTATGCAACTAGTGCATGTCAGTCGGTGGAACCTGTCTCACGTAAGTGTACGTGTAAGGTCGGTCCGGGCCGCTTCATCCCACGATGCCGCCGAATCAAGATAAGACTAGTAATGGCAAGTAAATTGACAAAATCGATGCCCACAACAACTTGTGTTCTACTCGTGCATAGAAACTACGCATAGACCTAGCTCATGATGCCACTGTTGGGGATCATTGTAGAAATTAAATTTTCTACGCATCACCAAGATCAATCTATGGACAGACTAGCAACGAGAGAGAGAGAGAGGGGGGGGGAGTGCATCTTCATACCCTTGAAGATCGCGAAACGGAAGCGTTGCAAGAACACGGATGAAGGAGTCGTACTCGAAGCGATTCAGATCGCGGTTGATTCTGATCTAAGCGTCGAACAACGGCACCTCCGCGTTCAACACACGTGCAGCCCGGTGACGTCTCCCGCGCCTTGATCTAGCAAGGAGGAGGGAGAGCTTGAGGAAGACAACTCCAGCAGCAGCACGACAACGTGGTGGTGGTGGAGCAGCGGTTCTCCGGCAGGGCTTCGCCAAGCTCAAACGGAGGAGGAGGGGTGTTGGAGAGGGGGAGGGCTGCTCCTTGGATGTGGTGCGGCTGCCCTCCCTCCTCCCCTCTATTTATAGGGTGAAGGGGGAAGGGGCCGACCCCTCTAGATGAGATCTAGAGGGGGGCGGCGGCCAAGGGGAGGGGGCTTGCCCCCCAAGCCAAGGGGGGTGCCCCCTTTAGGGTTCCCCCCCCAACCCTAGGCGCATGGGCCCTAGGGGGGTGGCGCCCAGCCCACTTAGGGGCTGGTTCCCTTCCACATACAGCCCATAGGCCCTCTGGGGTAGGTGGACCCCCGAAACCCCTTCGGTGGTTCCGTTACAATACCGGCAAACCCCTGAATACTTCTAGTGACTGTATGATGACTTCCCATATATAAATCTTCACCTCCGGACCATTCCGGAACTCATCGTGATGTCCGGGATCTCATTCGGGACTCCGAACAACATTCAGTAACCACATACAAACCTTCCCTATAACCCTAGCGTCATCGAACCTTAAGTGTGTAGACCCTACGGGTTCGAGAATCATGCATACATGACCGAGACAACTCTGTGGCCAATAACCAACAGCGGGATCTGGATACCCATGTTGGCTCCCACATGTTCCACGATGATCTCATCGGATGAACCACGATGTCGAGGATTCAAGCAATCCTGTATACAATTCCCTTTGTCAATCGGTACATTACTTGCCCGAGATTCGATCGTCGGTATCCCAATACCTCGTTCAATCTCATTACCGGCAAGTCACTTTACTCGTTCCGTAATGCATGATCCCGTGACCAACTACTTAGTCACATTGAGCTCATTATGATGATCCATTACCGAGTGGGCCCAGAGATACCTCTCCGTCATACGGAATGACAAATACCAGTCTTGATTCGTGCCAACCCAATAGACACTTTCGGAGATACCTGTAGTGCACCTTTATAGCCACCCAGTTACGTTGTGACGTTTGGTACACCCAAAGCATTCTTGCAGTATCCGGGAGTTACACAATCTCATGGTATAAGGAAATGATACTTGGCATTAGAAAAGCTTTAGCAAACAAACTACACGATCTTGTGCTATGCTTAGGATTGGGTCTTGTCCATCACATCATTGTTCTAATGATGTGATCCCGTTATCAATGACATCCAATGTCCATAGTCAGGAAACCATGACCATCTGTTGATCAACGAGCTAGTCAACTAGAGGCTCACTAGGGACATGTTGTGGTCTATGTATTCACACATGTATTACGGTTTCCGGTCAATAAAATTATAGCATGAACAATAGACAATTATCATGAACAAGGAAATATAATAACAACTATTTTATTATTGCCTCTAGGGCATATTTCCAACAAACTACACATGTCAGGAAAGATAGAAATTGAGTTAACAAAAATGGCTTGATAACAAAAATGCCCTTGGTTAACTACACTGACACAAATTCAATCAAATTAAGTTACAAATAAGAGGAAACGAGATACAAATCCAGGAGGAGGTTCATGTTCATTTGACAGACAATACACATTCTAGGAAAGATACAAAGTCATTTTTTACAATGACACAAATTGAATCAAATTCATTAAGTATGCCCTTCAACTTCCTTATCTTCTGCTTGGTGGCCTCTTTGTGTTTGAATAGGTCACCAATCATGTACTCAAGCTTCCTTTTCTCATGCTTCAAATCATCCCTCTCTTGAATCACTTGGTCCCTCTCCTGCACTGCTTGGTCCCCCTCTTTCTCTGCTTTACCCGTGAAGACCTGATGAATGTTGGTTACTGACTTGTCTGTCATCTTCTTCTTCTCAAGTTCGTCCTTTAGATCGGTCAGAGCAAGTTGTGTGTTGCCTAATTGGCTCATTGCCTGCTCCTTCTCAGCCACCATCTTAGCAAAATCGAGCTTGAAATGCCTCAACTCATTCTCCATCTTCTTCTTCTCTTCAAGAACCTTCAAGTTTTCTTCTACACTCACAACATTTTCTCCGAGCCTCTGTTTTTTCTCCTCTTCATACATGGTCCATATACCATCTAGGCTCATCTTCAGAGCATCAGGCCACTCAGGGTCAACCCACTCAACATATCTGCATTTAGGTACTTCCTAACAATTTAGACCAAACGAAAAATTCAGTTAACTGCCAGTATTCAGTTCTGTGCATGATGATGAAACTTAAAACATACTTCAAATGACTTCATGTTTAACAATGCCAAATGCAAAAAATTTACTGACCTTCTATGCACAAGCTAGAAACCTTCTGCCACTATCAACAGATTCAAATGCCACATGCTTCTCACACAAAGATCCATGCCCACATCTAAAGCTAGGCAGATCTGTAGCCAAGCCACTCCATTCCTCATAGGAAATTATGGCAGGTGGCTAAACAAAAGAGATACATTTGGAATCAATTGACAGAGAAACCCTAGCTGAGAAACCCTAGACTGGGTGGGGAGCACACTAACCTTGCTGGTCACATAGTCATCTTGAGAAGAACTGGGAAGATCATCCCATGACACCATGGTTACTGCTGGATGAAGATGAGAAGGGGATCTGGTGGTGCTATTGGACAGAGGAGAGAAGGGATCTGGTGGTGCACAAAATTGAAGATGAAAGATGAGGAAGAAGAAGGGGATCTGGTGGTGGTGGTGGTTGTGATGGTGGATCAAAGCTACATGTAGAGTGCAAGTTGCTGGGTGGGTGTTTGCAGCAGGTGCAAGTACATGCTTGCTTTGGAGTTCAGTTGTGTTGAGAAAGGGGACCCGCGCTGACATGAGTTACAGTTATGACAACAATTAGTTAACATAAGTTAGTTCAATTATGACAGGTTAAGTGCATTTCTATCAGCAATTAGTTATGACAACAGTTCTATCAGTAATTTCAAAGCAATGAGGATAAGTACAATTCTGACAGAATTAGGAGAAAATACACTTCTGTCAGAATTAGTTTAACTACACTTCTGACATCAAATACAGTTCAAACATTAGGACAAAGTCTTCAGATTACTGATATATTATCCATTACAACAAGCATTACAACCAAGACTTCATACTGAGCAAACAACCGTGCCACTACAATGGCTTTTAGTATGCTCAATTTATAACTAGAGATCTCTTAGAACACCTACACCTACTCATTTAACAACACTTCACTTCTTCATAATTAAGGTGCAACACATCACACAAAGCACTATAACAACAGCCATCAGCAACTTTAACAGCAGCAAAATCTCTCTGCCTAATCCTAACAGCATAGCAACTTGCTGCTTGGTAGCATACTTATTCTCACTAGAGCTGGCATAATTAGTTTTGCCTACAGTGCCTCTTCTAGCCATGCCTCTTCCAGCCATGCCCCTTCCAACTGTGCTTCTGCCTGTCATTGATTCAGTCCTCTGCCTCTCAAGCTCTTCCCTCCTGTCCTCAGCTGCACCAGTTGCATCTACAGTAGCATCACCAACCAGATGCACCACATATTCAAGCTCCCAGCACCAGAAATCACAAGTGACCTGAGAATTTTTTTACAGAGTGACAGTAAAGTTCAGAGTGCATGAATCAATGGCAGACTAGTTAACCAACAAGTTCTGTGAGTAATTTTGCAACCAAGGACAGTCTAAACTACTGTATTAATCAGAGTAATGACTAGTTAACCAACTAATGTGCCTAATTTAATCAGTGCTCTGCTTCAATACTACTGTTGCTAAGAATTGACACGACATGAATCAACAAGTAGCTAGGAACTGGCACTTACAGCGTGGTTGATGCACTTGTAGAAGATCCATCCATCATGCTCATCGGTGCTAGACCGGTAGAACCTCACCTGCTCGCCGCAATCCGGGCACCCGATCAATGATACAACAACGGAGCGGCAACGTAATGCATTGCAGACGAAGCTGGAAGACGACATGACGATGGGGACGGAGGCGGTGGAGGAGGGCGTCGGCAATGGCTGCGGTGGCGGGGACGGGAGTTGAGCTAGGGTTGGGAGGAGAAGAAGAGGATACGCGAGCGGCTGACCAGGTGCACGGTCGGTCCGACCAAGTGCGACCAGGTCATGGCGTTTTTGCAACCCCCCCCCCCCCGGATCGACTAGTATTCACCCTAGGATCGACCAGGTGGCGGTCAAAGCGAGCTGGAGGCCACTGACTCGGCCAAGTCAACAAAAACGTACGCGAAATCGTACAAATGGATCAAAGTGAACCCCTTGCGCAAGTACTTGGACCATAGTTAGAGTATTTTGAAGTAGTGGTACAAAACTGTCACCCGGCTCAAGTTTAGTGACATACATTGAATTTTTCTCTTACATGATTTCTTTTTTTTGTCCTTTTAGCTTGCAAAAGGGTTAGATAGAGTTTACAGGTAGTTCACGAAGTTCAGTTCTGTGATTAGAGGTGGATAAACTTGGAGGAATCCCTGCATTCAGTTAGTTAGACCCGGTTAGCAGCTAATAATCATCACAAGGCGGCGGCATTTTAGATATGTTCTTCCCCGGCAGTTCATGTAAATAGGAGGCCGCAATAACTGATGCAACATGTGAAGCTGGATACCAGAAGTTGAGAGCTCGTATCTTAGTATATTATGTGCATGGATTTGATTGTTACTCACTCCGTCCCATAATATAAGAGCGTTTTTGACACTACAGTAGCTCGTTAAATACACAACAGGAGAATCTCGTTAAGGAACAAATGAAGATCATCATTGGCTTGCACCATGGCTGAATTTTTTTTTCAGTGTACCAATCAGGACTTGTGAAAGAGAGGGTGGGGTAGACCGAATTTGACATGGGAGGAGTCCGTTAAGAAAGACCTGAAGGATTGGAGTATCACCAAAGAGCTAGCTATGGACAGAGGTGCGTGGAAGCTTGCTATCCATGTGCCAGAGCCATGAGTTGGTTGCGAGATCTTATGGGTTTCACCTCTAGCCTACCCCAACTTGTTTGGGACTAAAGGCTTTGTTGTTGTTGTTGTACCAATCAGGACTTGTCCACAAGATATGCTAAAGTCCCAGACAGCCAGAAGGGGGAAACCTTTTCATCACTTGTTCCCCTTCTCTTTTCAGTTTTAGATCTTATTGCCATCTTTCATATAGATGTTTTTTAGCTCATAAAAAATTCCGGAAAATGTCTGCCTTGGAGTACATCATGTAAATATTATGTTTATAGCAGCACAGATCGCTGTAGGGTCAACGTATTTAAAAGAGCCATAGAGTTCAAAATATGCAGTGTATTCTGCACAGACAGCATACACCAATCTGTTTCGAAGCAGCATATATAACAAGTTAACCGGTAAAGACGACACAAGAGAATCAAACAAGACACCATAAAGTGGTTTTGCTAGATGAACATCAGCCATTTATAGTAGTGTTTCCAGAGTACACATAATAAAGGAAGAGAAAAACAAAACATGGACTTGAAGCATCCATTGATTCATCACACACAGAGACTTCCGATTATTCGACTTCCACCTGATACAACTGAATGGAGAGAAAAGGATAAAAGGGGGGTGGACTCCTGCCGGAGTTCACCATTGCCGTTTTGTGACTTGCCGATTCTTGCGTACCTCAGGCGACCACCTGGGAGGTCAGGAGAGGCACCGCAAAGCTGAAGCGCTCAGCTTTGCGGTTCATCCCGACCCTGCTTCCGCTCTCAAGAGCCATGTAGATGCTCGAGCCATGCGCCTTCCATAGTCGGTAGGGGCTGTGGACAAGAGGAGAGGGAAGGGTTGCCTTATATGCTCGTGAGGATGCTGATGTCTGCAGGTGCTTTGCCAGGTAAATCATAGTGCAAGGACCTAGAATCTGCAAGGTGGCATTTTAAATTGGCCAGCGTACAATGCATTATTGGAGAAAGGACAATGAGAGTAAACTAAACTTTACTGTGTCGAGTGCTCAATTGCTGGGATTCACAATGATGTCGTTGTTGCCTCGCTACATGTCAATTTCATCTACATTCTCTCTCTAGAGAAACTCCCATTCCACTCCCAGGCCCACTGTTATCAAAAGCAGTTATTTACTCACGAGAACAATGTTAAAACCTACATTGTAAAAAGGAGGGCATTTACAAAAGGCACTGCAGAAGCTATGATCAACATCCAATTCCAGGGCATCTATACTCGTAAACTTCATATCTCTTTTCACTAGATGCAGATTCTACCTCATTATCTCTTTGATTTGTCATTCGATTTTCACTAGCTGTCCCATAATTCCATTGACATTAGACCTTTCAGTTTTATCCAATAGCGCGTATAATAGGTCCTTCCTCGCCGAGCAGTGCTTTCAGCAAGAGATATTTACCAACAAATATAAAACTCAGGAACTGATCATGTGGGCTGAATCTACCATAAAATATAAAGGTAGCCTAAGCCTTTACAAAAAGCTGAAGAAGCACACTCCACCTCTAAAGCTATGCCTTTAAGAATATGGAGCTAGAGCAATGTGGCCTTCCTATTCAGCCACTACTTCATGCTTATCCGAAGTGTTGCATTTCCCAACCCTGGAGTGTAGATTAGAAAGTCCTCTATCTAATTAAATCATCTCCCATCTCGATGCTATTAAAGTTGACATGATCACCAGATCTCAGTTCCAACTTCCAAGTAAGATTACTAGATTAGCACTCTCGAGTCCTAGCTGGACCATCCCTGGATATACATTAAAATCTTCCAAAAAATCAACTAGTACGTATAATCAGTGGACAGGTGCTCCCAGTACGACAGCAAGGAAATCACTACCACCAATCGTGGGGCTCCACTGCTCCACCAAAGTGGGATTTAATCGTTGGCCGCAATCAAGTGGAGCAATCCAACGAACTTTCTGAATGTTAGCTCTTTTAATAGATGGCTGAGGGATGCACATAGTGAGTGCCCTCACAGAAATGCACCAATCAGTGACGTCAGAGACAAGAACCAAGGTTTGTGGTTCCCACCATAGTGATTGATTGGTTACCACTGGCGATGGCCATGGAACATGCTGTGCCTGGTTGATTCTATCAAATCCAGGCAGGCAGGCAGGCAGGCAGGCAGACAGGGAATAGATACTAGATTTATGTTTTAAACCAAGTTAGTTACTTCTTACCAATGGTTATGTGAGTAATTCATATAGCTGCTGTAGAGCTGACTAATTGGGGAATGGCTATTATGCCACCAAATATACAGCATCTTCTCGTGGATGTGGAAATCCAAATGCTCAGCCGAACTCAAAGCTTTTGCCTGTTTGCTCTTTAATGACACAGACTAAATACTCAAGACATGCTTGAAAGACGACCCCATCAACATGGCCATTCCCTTCTCCTGGTAGCAAAAACCCATTAGAGGTTTGATTCTCAAAAGAAAATAGACCAGAAACTCGAAACTGTTCCTATTCGCCAGGTAGCTTTATCAAATTGAGTTTAATAACTTTCATACGAATGGCGGTTCCAGCTACGTTTGCGTACCTCGAGGACCCTTGAAACTCGTGATCATATTTTCTGGAACTGCTCCTTCAGCAGGGGCTGCTGGGCCTCAATTAATCTTTACCTTGCTCCTTCCTCTCAGCAAACCTCTCTCCAGAGAAGCCTTTCTTGTAGCAGCTTGGAACATTTGGAAACAAAGAAATGCTAGAATTTTTTCATAATATTCCTCCTAGTTTAGCCTCCTGGCCTTTTCTCATTAAAAGAGACCCTTTCCTTCTCTCTTACAGAATGAAGGATGAGCAGGCTTACCAGATTAGCAGTTCTTCTCCCCCTCCCCCTGTACAGCCCTCTCTTGTAAATATTACTACTCCCTCCGATCCATATTACTTGTCTCTGGTTTAGTACAAAGTTGGGTACTTGTTTTACTAAATTTGTACTGTCGAGCCTCCCCTATAATTTTCCGTTCAAAAAATATATATCATGTTCAGGGTTGGAAATTAGGTTTGTCGTGCTTAAGGAGAGTAAAACAGATGTATAACGTCCCGTGTTTACTTAGAAAGATAAACTCTGGAACATAGATACAATATTCTTACCAGACTAATCCATAAATTAGGTTTAGCCATGTAGGGGTGACCCCCTTCACGTCAAAGAATCCCCTGAGTAGCCATTCATGATGAAACCAAAGGAGGTCATGACATCAGCAGATAAGGTCTGGAAAGTCAACTATATTGTCAATTCAATACAACAGAGCTGAAAGATGAGTAGGATCAAATTAGAGATTTTATGTCAGACAGTAAATCAGATTCTCTACAATGAAAATTCAAGCAATAAATTGTCACATACTAGCCTCTTAGGTCTTGGGTCTAGATGCTTCGTGCAAATCAGTGGGATGAATCCAATACAACACTATAAGGCTCAGCTAAAGGGTAGATTAACATACCCACTGCATGTCAGCCATCAGGTGAAGGCCTAAGAGCACAACTAAACCGGCTAGTGTAAGCCATTCTAGCATAATAAAATTCAAGTCCCCTTGGTAGCTAACCTAAACAAACAGTTGCTATTGAATCCTTTTTAAGGAAAAAGGTCAGAAAACATCAAAGGTTACTTAGCTACATAAGACTGAACACATCACTATCTTTATTGTTCATATTCAGAATACAGCTATTCTTGGTGACCTGATGTAGAAACAGATAATTCTGATTAGTGCACAGTTAGTACTTAGTGGTGTCAGATAGAAGGATGCAGGAAGGGAAACCTTAGAGCTTTTTTCGCTTATCATCCCAAGCAAACCATATGATTCTCATTATTCTATTTCTCTGACATGCCAACCAGCATTCCCGCTTATTCAAAGTGTCACAGATCTCATCTTGTCCATTATTACCAAGGTATCTCATTCTACTGTAGATGATTTGCCTCTAATGAATTCAGAACAAGTCACAAACAAATTGAAGCATCCTTTGAGGTTATCTTCAAATATTACCCATAGTTATTTATACCACAGTCAAGTACATGTCAAAATTGATTCATGTCTTCATTATTTTCACCGATAGGAGCAGAACAGTTCTGTAAACTGGACCAGTTGATCTGATCTGCGTCCTGCCTTCTGAGCCATGTGTGATTAGCACAAAGGCAGGACTCAGAACTTTCTGGGAAAATGCAAACGATAAAGAATAAAGTAGCTCTACTGAAGTGTGGTATGAGTATTGCTTCATGAGTCACTAGTAACTTAGTAAGATCCACTAGACCGCAATATATTTTTAACTTATCAAAAAAGCAACTAACAAAACTTATCAGAAAAGTAACTAAGAACTTTTTTGCCCTTGTTTTGGCCCGCTGAGGCTGTGGCAACTACCCAACACCTCAAATTTCATCCAAGAAAAACAATGATCCAACACTTTTAAGAATCGTGATTAGCATGTTGACCATACTGCGCAGTAGGTTAATATAAGCAACAGTGCATGCACTGGAAAAGTAAAATCGGTAACCATTCCAGCCGTTATCAGAATGTGATGAAAAAGAAAAATAAGAAAGCACTGCGTACAGCATACTGTAAGTTTTCAGACAGAATTATTAGTTTATGACCAGCGAAAAGCTCAGTCAGAGGCTCTTCCAGGTAGATGTCTAGATTGGTGCTGAATCATCACTTCTATGCACCAGTCACCAGATGAACTTCAAAACAGTTTGTGCTCAAATAACATGAACAGATAGCTTCAAAGTTTTGTGGAAGCTTACAACAAATACTGATTACTGTGAATGCCTAGCTATAAATTAGACATCATACTACTATAAGCTCATCATTTGAAATAAAATTAACATAAATTCACAGAGCTACCTGAATGAAATCAATTTGGTTCATTCAGGGAATAGGTTGGTCCATGCCATATTGATACTTCAACTGGGCATAATGATGTTTTACGCCTTAGAGGTTGGGTGGTTGACTAGGTTCTCTGGTTGCCACACACGGAGAAGGCGGTCATAAAATGAACAAGTAGCGATAACTGAAGAATTCGTGTTATATTCCGCTGCTTCACTTGTCTGCCAATCTGCACCATATGCTAAGGACTCATGCTTGCAATATGTTTCCATTATGGTAGCACTCCAGCCCCTGCTTTAACAATGGCAAAACCGTTGTGCATGCATGCAGCCAATACGACATCTGCAATATTAGGATGATATTTCAACCTCCATACACCACCTCCTAAATTCAGGGACTTCTCGTTCACAGGTTTCATCATTGATCTCATGCAGTGGCGGAGCTAGCTCCCGGCGACCTGGGGCAGCTGCCCGGGCTGCTCCGGCCATTTTTCACTAAACAATGCAAAGAAACCATGATTTGCAGTACTAATTACTTGGGCAAATGCCGGGCAACATCGCCGTGTAAAGACTTTGCCCCGGCTCCTTCAGCTGGCTGGCTCCGCCACTGATCTCATGTCCCAAACTCTGAGAAATTCGTCATAGCTTCCAGTGAGTAGCATATTCCCCTCCAATGGGTTCTAAGCAATGCAACACACACCCATAGTATGAGTCTTCTTATTCCGAAACACAGCATTCGATGGGCTTTCCCGCAAATCCCAGCAACCGAAAGAGCAGTCGTCCGATCCACTGTACAACAAGTGTGGTCTTGCACGATCGAAATAACATGTCCAAACTTCATACTGATGAGCAGTCCATTGTTCTGATACCTCCAGGCGGTCCTCTCTCATGGGAACCACAGACAGTGAACCATCTGATAATGCAACGGCCAGGGAATCGGCATTTTGGTTCCAGTCCACATACAAGCACATTGATGAAGAAATGTTTCCAGCAACCACATCTGTTAGAACAACACCTGTGTAATTTGGTCATACAAAGCACTTGTATCAGCCCTCAGGATGTACATGTACTTTTAGACATGATCAAGATATTACATATATGAAGTGTTTATTATACTTTACAGCTACATCAGTGTCCGGCATCAGTATGGAATTCACTAGGCTAACTCTTTAATCGAACAACGATATTATGAAAAATATGAGCAATGCATTTCGAGAAGACTAGCAGACGAACCCAACTTTACTTTGATCATCAATCAGCAGCAATTTACCCTAGTTGTCAACAAGGTAATGGCAATCTTCCCAGAATATCGCAGCCTACAAACAGCTTGTTCTGAATCCAGAGTAAACTATGCCTTCCGTATGGACATTGGCAACCAAAAATGGTCATGCTAGTTCTAATGAAACGTAGCCTGCCAGCAGATGCTACCAGTTACACTTAACAGTTAACACATGGCCCTGTTTTAACATAACAACAGTTTTGTACCAAAATTTACTTGTGAGATAGTAACAGCAGTAGCAAGCAGCACCTTCGTCCGAGCCGTCTTCATGCTGGAGGCGCCGGAGCACGAGGCGTCCGTGGGCGTCGGCCTGCGCGAGCAGCGGCGCCGTGGGGCTCCACTTCATGTCGAAGACGCCGGCGGTCTCCACCGTGTTGAGCAGCCGGAGCCGTCGGGACTTGTCCTCCGCGCCGGCGTCCACGGAGAAGAGCGATACGGTGCCCGCGCGGTCCTGCTGCTGCTGCTCCTCTCCCGCCTGCTCCTGCAGCGTGTACGTGGCTGCCGCCAGGATGTGGCGGAAGGGGCGGTGCGGGCAGAACTCCCCCGCGTCGGCGTTGCCGCCGAGGTGGCAGGACCCCACGTCCATTCCCAGACCCTCGCTTTCCCCCGGGATGCAGGCGGCGGGGCGGCGGCGAGGGTGGAGGGCTCCCAAATCGTTGAGCTTCAGAGGCAGGGGCAAAAGAGTCAATGGTTACCAGTCAAACCTAGTCATACTAACCTATCCTAACGGCTCCGCCGCCGTGCGCTGCTCGTCCGCGGCCGACGAGCGGCAGGCCCTCTTCAACCGCATCGCCCCCGTCTACGACCATGTCCGTGCCTCCCACTCCCCTCCCCCTTTCCGCTGCATTGGCAAATACGTACTGTACTGACGACAGCGCTGCGGTGCCGCGTTCCTTGTAGCTCAACGACGTGCTCAGCCTGGGGCAGCACTGGACGTGGAAGCGCATCTGCGTCTCTTGGTCAATGTACATCCCCAGTGCTAGTCGCAGTAATGTGAATTCAGAAGACAACTGGTTGATGGGAAAATTTTGTTTTCTGAACATCAGGGCGAAGAGAGGGGATCGGGTTCTTGATCTCTGCTGCGGGAGCGGGGATTTGGCGTTCCTTCTGTCTCAGAAGGTCGGCCTAGACGGAGAGGTTGGTACTCTACTGAAATGTCGGATTGGCTTCAGGGTTCAGAACTTCAGAATATCCAAGCGATTTTTGGCTCTCAAATGTCACAGGTGATGGGTGTGGATTTCTCATGGCAGCAACTGCAAACTGCTGCTAGCCGTCAGGACCAACGCTGGAAGGCTTGCTACAAGAACATCAAGTGAGCACCCCCAATGTGAGAGCTTGGGAATTCTGAAGTTCCTGTCATGCGCAGTTTTTTGGAGCTTTTCTGAGGATATGCAGAACGTGTTTTTTTTTCGGGTCTAGATGTGCAATACTTAGGGCACATCTAGATGTGCTTTAGCAAAACTGTTTTCTTTTGATCAGCTTAACAACCTAGCTAAGACATGCTTTTTCGCAGATGGATCGAGGGCGATGCACTTGATTTACCTTTCACGGACCGTTACTTTGATGCTGTTACGGTTGGTTATGGATTGCGCAATGTGGTGGACAAACCCAAAGCAATGCGAGAGATCCTTAGAGTCCTAAAACCAGGTTGGGTGCACGGTTCAAGTTTCGTTCCAGTTCAGCGTGAATTCTCATGATTTGGTTTTCCTGGGCTGCAGGATCACGAGCATCTGTTCTAGATTTCAACAAGAGTTCGTCATTTTTCACGGCATCGTTACAGGTAAAATTTCAGCCCATCTTGGACGCATGATACAGATGAATTGGTTTGTTCAACTTCCCTAACAAAGACCAATCATCTACTCTTGTACCATGACATTCTAGCAAAGTCACATGTAGTCACATGTTTGGAACTGATCCTACAATCCTGACTAACTAAAGTGATATTTTTCTTTGACAGAGTTGGGCGATCAATAATGTCGTGGTTCCTCTGGCTAGTAGCTATGGACTTACTGAAGAGTACAAGTACTTGAAAAGTTCGATTGCACAGTATCTTACAGGTTTGAACTTGATGTTTCGTTCCTGTGAAAACTTCCATGACACAGAAAATATATCACGTCATCAAGTAAAACATATATAAGAACTAAACTAGAGTTACCCGCAAAAAAAAAACTAGAGTGTACCTAGTAAAAGGAATAAAACAAGGAAGGTGCATCTCAAAACTTACATAGCCCACTCTGATAGCACAAGTACACCATCTATTTCCTTCACGCGCAAAGCTGTGGCATTATATAAATGTACATATCATTCTGCTTTTTTTAAGAAAATAGTGAATTATTTTGTTCCAAACGATGGAGTGGTATGTGCCATTTCACCGACGACCATGTACTGATTCACGATTTTATCACCTTCCTTTATTTACATCAAGCTTTTCTTTGTTCATCTGTTCTCCAGGAGAGGAGTTGGAGAAGTTAGCCAAAGAAGCGGGTTTTTCCTCCGCCAAGCACTATGAACTTGGTGGCGGGCTCATGGGGAACCTAGTAGCAACTCGCTGATTAGAATTGTAGCGACGAACGGGATCTGTATGAATTATCTGAATTTTAATTTAAATAATTAATTTTCCTCTGCATTACCGAATATGCAGTTTGGCTGATCCCATATGGAACCAATGCTTCAAACTTCCCAGCTGTGCATTTCTCCTGCTTGAACAAGAAAACTAACATACCTACGGCATGGAAACATTCAGGTCAGCATGAAATCACACCTACGGCATGGTAATCAAAACCACAGTTCTGAAATGCAGGCCGTTCAATCAAAGTCATGGTTCTGAAGTGCAGGCGCCACTGCGCATACCGGGTGTGCTGTTCTGCAACTTCTGAGCAATAAGACTATAAATCGGACATAAGAAACAAGCACCTCCTCGTCTTATTGGCGAAACTGGCAAGGCATGGGAATGATCAGTGAGAATTTCAGGCTCCGTACATTTTCCGGTGAAGCGCACTGCTCTATTCTGAATCCTGTATCCTCTGCCCTCCTCTGTTTATTCAGTCCCCATTTCGGCAGTTCAGATCTACACTGGAGTATTTATGTTCAGTGATTTTACCAATGACCATGGTGAAGCTTCTTCGGTTCAACTCGATGAACGACCCAGCAAAATATTCGCAGTAAAACATAAGTAACCCCCTACCAGGAGTCTAGCACCCAAAGGGTGATATGTATGAATTATCTGAATTTTAAGTTTGTTAATCCATTTTCCTCTGCATTCAAACTTCCCAGCTGTGCATTTCCCTGCTTGAACAAGAAAACAACACACCTACAGCATGTAAATCAAAACCACAGTTCTGAAGTACGTACAATCATGGTCACAGTTCTGAAGTGCAAGTGCAGGCGACACTGTGCATGCCGGGTGTGCTGTTCGGCAGCTTCTGAGTAATATGACCGGAAATCGGACATAAAAAACAAGCACCTCCTCGTCTGATTGGCAACTGGAACTGGGAAGGCGTGGAATGATCAGGTGAGAATTTCAGGCCCTGATTTTTTTTTCTGGTGAAGTGCGCACTGCTCTGAATTCTGAATCATGTATCATCTGCCCTCCCCTGTTTATTCGGTCCCCATGTCGACAGTTCAGATCTACACTGGAGTATTTATGTTCAGTGTTTTTTTACCAGTGATTATGGTGAATTTTTTTTGAGGGGTACTATGGTGAAACTTGTTCGGTTAAACTCGATGAATGAACCAGCAAAGTAAAACATGAATAACTCCCTACTATCACCCAGATTCACAAGCTACTGACAAAACAAAAGGTTCACAAGCTACAACGAATTCTTGGATCAATCATTCCAGCATAAACCACTGTCTTGCAAGTTCCTAGCCACTAGCTCTGCTAAACAATCTGGAGTAGCAAACAGAAAATAAACAATCTTAATTAACACCCAAATTACCCCTTTTTGGGACTCACCGTGGCTTTATGGGCGCAAGCCAAAAGACATTGCCCCGCTCATTTACAAAGCGTCAAAGAGAAAGAATTGGAAGGTTCGGGAGCCCTCTCACACAATGCATGGATCCTCAAGATCAAACCGCCCACCATCATCTCCGCTGAGCTCATCACGCAGTTCTTCACTCTTTGGGCACTTTTGCATGAGGTCCAACTTGATGATCTCACCGAGGATGACATTGTGTGGAAGCATACGGCTAGTGGAATCTACTCGGCGGCATCCGCATACAAGGCACAATTCTTAGGGATGGTTCTTACACCCTTGGACAAAATGGTTTGGAAGGCTTGGCCCCCCCAAAAGTCAAGTTCTTCGCTTGGTTGGCGCTACAAGACAGAATTTGGACTGCCGATCGTTTGGCAAAACGTGGGTGGCCCAGCTGTGGTCTCTGCCCTCTCTGCATGAGAGTGCAGGAATGTGGGCCTCACCTCTTCTACGAATGCCGCTACACACGAAGGCTTTGGTCTTTGATCATTGACAAATACCATATTCTCGGTCTTCACACCAACGGTTGGCCCCTGTTCGACTCAGTTGAGGCTTGGTGGGCAAGTACCTGCGACAACGCCACTCCAAACCGCCAAGCTAAGACGTCCCTCACCATGCTTGTTTCGTGGACTGTCTGGAATGAGCGAAACGCAAGGGTCTTCAAGCACAAGAGCGCTCCTCCAACTATTTTGCTTGCCTCCATAGAGACCGAGGCCAACTTTTGGGTCATCGACGGTGCCAAAAAATTAGGGTCCATTATTTCGCGAGAGTGATGTCATGCCGTATATTGAGTGACTTGTAACAAACTCTATTCTCTCTTATTTAATGGATAAGGCAAAGCTTTTGCCCCCGTTTCAAATTACCCTCAAGTCTCGACTAAACCAAGGAATGACCCATCAAAAACTTGACCACCAGCTCCAGGTACATACGGAGACACCAATAACAAATTAAGCACCATATATATGTAGCTATATATGTAGGTCGGCACACACACAGATGAACTAGTCCTACTGGCTGGCTAGCTACGTATGTAGAGGTAGACGTAGTGGCTAGCTAGTTCCTGGCATTGTCCATGGCGAGGATGGTGCTGAGGTTCATGCACTACCAGAAAAACTTGGGTTGCCGACGGCCCCCGTCGGTATAGATGGACCTATGCCGACGGCCAAGGACAGGTCGTCGGCATAGAAAAGCCGTCGGCATAAATCCATATATACCGACGGGGCCGTCGGCATAGACGAGGCCGTCGGGACCGCTCGAGATACGCCTATGGGGCCCTTCGGCATAGGAGTGGCCGTCGGCATAGCCCGGGCCCACCTACCAGGTCAGCGCTGACCGTTTGACGGCGTTGAGTCTACGCCGACGGGTGGTAACGGCGGCCGTCGGCATATCTATGCCAGAGATATGCCGAGGGCATAGCCGTCGGCATAGACCTGGCCCATGCCCCTCTGCCACGTCATCGATCCGTGTGCGCAGCTATGCCGACGCATATGTTTATTTAGTTTTATTTTTAATTTTTCTTTATACTACCTATGGCAAAGGTATGCCTACGGCATAGCCGTCGGCATAGGCCCCTCTGCCACGTCATCGATCCGTGTGCCATGCCACGTCATCGATCCGTGGGACTGCACCTCCGTGTGTGCACAGATATGCCGACGGCCTTGCCGTCGACATACTTTTATTTTACTTTATTTTTTATTTTTTATTTTTTACTTTATTTTCATATTTTTACTTTATTTTAGTTTTTGTTTTTGTATAAGATAATTATGCCTTATCTAAAAAAACATACCCTGATGGTATATCGATTGCCCCCCGTTACGAACGTCGCTATCGCCGTGTCACGGAGGGGGGGGGTCGACACGGAGGGAATTCTGGTTGGTGGGGGGATTCGAGGTGTAGCTATGTCAGCGAAACATCGCACGGGTCCCGATGCATATGTGAAAGTGTTCAGGCATGCGTAGACGCCCGTCTTGGGGCTCCGAGGTGTGCCCCCCTGCACGCAAGGCAGTGCCGTCGTCACTTGGAGGGGGCCAAATGTTGGGGAACGTAGCATAAATTCAAAATTTTCTTACGTGTCACCAAGATCTATCTATGGAGAGACTAGCAACGAGGGGAAGGAGAGTGCATCTACATACCCTTGTAGATCGCTATGCGGAAGCGTTCAAGAGAACGGGGTTGATGGAGTCGTACTCGTCGTGATCCAAATCACCGATGATCCTAGTGCCGAACGGACGGCACCTCCGTGTTTAACACACGTACGGAGCAGCGACGTCTCCTCCTTCTTGATCCAGCATGGGGGAAGGAGAGGTTGATGGAGATCCAACAACACGACGGCGTGGTGGTGGAAGTAGCGGGAT
>NW_024115985.1:0-5743 GCF_003073215.2 Triticum urartu | reverse complement strand
AGGTCGAGCTTCGAGAGGAGAAAGCTTAAGTAGTGTGGCTCAGGCATTCCATCGAACACCTCATGTGCATAGGAGGTGAGCTAGAGCATCACAAAGCCCTCTCCCCCTCGGCCAGAAAAAACAGAGCACTGAGCTCTGCTCTTGCGCGAGGGGGTATATATAGGCACGTCATTGGTCCCGGTTGATGACATGAACCGGGACTAAAGGGAAGCCTTTGGTCCTGGTTCAAGCCATCAACCGGGACCAATGGTGGTGGGCCAGGAGCGAGGCCCATTGGTCCCGGTTCGTCTCACCAACCGGGACCAAAAGGTCCAGACGAACCGGGACCAATGGCCCACGTGGCCCGGCCGGCCCCCTGGGCTCACCAACCGGGACCAATGCCCACATTGGTCCCGGTTCTAGACTGAACCGGGACTAATGGGCTGAGCCGGCCTGGACCATAGCCCTGTTTTCTACTAGTGGCTCATTCTGATGGCAGTAGTAGTCGTTTGGTGGTCTCGGAACCGTGATATAATTTTGTTACGTTTGAGATGCTTTGTACTTTCGGTTAACTTTTATAATATAATTGATTCATGTGAAGAAGAAAAAAAGTTGCTCTAAGACGGTAACGATAGATATCTGTTCGATGCAAAAAATAAAATAAAATACTATAGATATGCATGTCCCCTGGTTGATCTACGGGTGTGTGCTCGGGCGAATAATTCGAGCCGGTGAAAAAGAAAAAGCAAACCGGGGAGTTGCACTTTGCTCCGTCCCTCCGTTCGCACTACTAGTGTCTAGTGGAGTGGAGTGCGTTGGGGAAAGGCGCCAGCGGCAAAGGGAAAGGCCGGAAGCCGACAGAGCGAATCCTCCACGGCGGGCGAGGCGGCGGCACCGCCCGCCGGAGAATTCCTCCGCAGCAGCCCATCCGGCACCGCATCGCCGTCTCCTTTCCCATCTGCAACCGCAAGGCAAGGCCTCTCCTCTCCCTCTCGCCCCCTCTGCATGCCTCTGCTCCAGCAGAACCCTAGCTAGTTCCACCGAATCGATCGTGGTGCCATACGTATCCCGTTGCTTCTTTAATTCTTTGTTCAGCCCATCTCTTAATTATTTCCCATAACCCTGCGACTACGAGATCATCTCCGTGGACCGATTTGACACCTACTAGTGGATTCTGTTCCCGTTGCCGATCGTTTCTTTTTTTAGATTAGAGGGCACCGTCCTGAAATGATCTGCCAAGCTCACGAAAGGAAAGGGGGCCTTTTGAAACATCTGAACAGCGCTTTGCCTTAGCGTTTGAACTGCTTGCCCTCCCTGGGTGGTATTATCTTGTTCCCAACACGACAGCCTGCGGCGACCCACCGAAATTCAATCAGATCAAATTTGTTGTTTTTACTGCATAGCAAGTTCCTTTCATTTGATAGGCATTTTATTCCGGTTTTCGTTAGTTGGCCGTTATGAGCAATTTCATCTACCCAATGGAAGAAACAAAAAGGTTTCTTCTAAAAACATCTGTGCAACGGTTCAGTGCGCCGAAGCGGTTACAGAGCTAGAACGGCACCTGCCACTTTTATTTACTGTATACAATTGAGATACATTCCATATGCAAGTATATTCTTGGCCTGGGTGCTAGTGCTAGCTTAAGCCCACCAATACGAGATACAAACTGTTGCTTTCGGTGCATAGGAAGTTCCTCCTTTCATTGATAGGCATACATTTCAGTTTTTGTTAGTCGGTTGTTTTCATCTATTTGAGCGCCCCTGAGATGATCGATCTGCACCTGTCACATTTGCTTACAGAAAGAATACTCATAGGGATACATTTCCATGGGCAAGTATCTTCTTGCCCTGGGCACTGTTAGCTTATTCCGAACATGAGAGGACCACCACTGAAATTTAACCGTATCAAAATTGCCGCTTTTAGAGTTCCTTTGATTTTCATCAGCATACATGGATACCGTATATTTGTCCATCCACTCTTATTATTCCTGGTGCAATAACAAGTTTGTTTGATTACATTGATAGATAGATAGGCATATACTCTCTATCAAACCTGCAAAACATCATTTTCTTATCTAGTATATTCTAATTAACATGCTACTTATGCCTCTTATTATTTATTAAGCAGCTCACTGTTTTTCTACTGCTTGCAGATAGTTTGCCATCAGCAGAGCGCCATGCAAAACCCCAGCAGGCGGCCCACTGTCTCTCTCGCTGGACCCCTGCTTGTTCCGGTATCCAAGGTTGGGCTGACCTCCCAGATGAGTTGCTTCATCCCATCGTTGCTCGATTGCGCTCTTTTCGAGACATTCTTGGCTTCGCCGCAACATGCCCCTCTTCATACCCATCGAAATCTACATTCCGCACAAAATTCCCACCTCTCCTCATCCAGCCCCGTGTCCGTCATGTACAAGGTCCTCTTCTTCCTTCTACTGATGGTTGCCGTGAGCTACTCAAATGTAAGGTTATTGATCCTGCCAACCCGAACGCCGCCCTTCACTGCCAGATTCCTCGAGAAACCCTGGAGAATATGAAATGTATCGGCTCTTCCTATGGTAATATCATCTACTACCGCGAAGGATATTGTCGCATCGTCGATGTCTTCACTCTTCACTGGTGTGGAGGTTTCAGCTCCATGTCTCCCACCCAGTGCCAAGTGTTCGATATACCGCTGTAATGGCATTCTAACAGCCCCTGTCACATCACCCAGCTCACATCTCATTGTCAGTACCAGCACCTACCACAAGTCCTACTTATTTGATTGGCGTGTTGGAAGCGACTCTTGGTCCCAAGCCCAGCTTCCTTATATGTATACGGACCAGATTGTGGAATTCGATGGTCAGTTCATTCTCTCGGATGGCAATGGGTGGTTCCACTCTGTGCAGATGGCCCCTCAGCTTGGTCTACATGCAGGATATAACAACCGACAAGGAGGACTGGAGTCAAGAACATCGTGATATGACAGCGCTGGTGGTTTGTGGTGACATGCTTATCGTTTTTATTCCCTTCCCTCGGGAGCTCTACCGCCTCGACGTGTCGACCGAGCCCGCGACAGTGCTGCCCATGGAGAAGCTGGATGATTGGGCGCTCTTTCTGGGGGCAGAACCAAACGGCATGCCACTTTCGTGCATGAGCCCGCCCGGAAAAATGGGGAGGGAGGAGCAACACCTCGTACTGTGCCGGCTATGGCTCTCAGCCTTGTACTTTCCACGGACTGCGTGAGGAGCCGGATCCTGTGTTGGACACGCCGCCCGTTGACTGTGACCATTGGAATCCGCCGCTTTCTCGCGCTCACAGGGACCGCTACTCCGACCCTTGGGCTATACGCTGGTACGGCGAACAGGACCCCGTGGAGCTAGCTCTGCCACTCTGGCCGTACCCAAGCATGTTCTACTACCGTGGAGTTATCGTTTCAGTGCGTCTGCGCATGCAGCTGTTCGGTGACTCGCATGTTTTGAGGAATGTCACTCGCATACATGCATGATCTGGCACTGAAGGTTGTTCTACAATAAAAGTGAAAGAATCTGATATTAGTCTACTGCTGCTCCGATAGTCAAGATGGCCCCTCAGCTTGGTCTACATGCAGGATATTACTGCTGCTCCGATAGTTCATATTAGTCCTGATTTTTCACTTCGATTGCGGCAGAGATGCGCCGTTGAGGCCCGTGTTGTGGCCGGCCTTCCACCAACCTCGGACGAGGAGGGGGTTGGCCCGTGCTCAGAGGAGATACCAATGGGCAATGGCGGCTCACCCAAACGCCACCGGGTGATGTGGAAATCTTGGTGGTTCATTTGCAGCTGTAGCGAGTAATGTACTAGTAGTTGAGGAGTGGTAGGACGGGGCCAATCCTAGTCGAGGAGTTTATCTGGACTACTGGTAACAATGTGGTCAATCTGGTATGCGAGACGGAAAGCAATTTTTGGTGATGAATATCAGAGCCCTTTGTCAACATTCAGTTTCATTAATAAATTTCCGAGTGATCTCGATTTCATTCGGGAGCAGAAACCTGCGAGACAGACTAGTTGTGTTGCAACTTGCAAGGGACATAAGTGGATTGCGCCGCCTCCGAATATCATGAAGATCAATGTTGACGCAGCTTTATTTTGGCGAAATCAGCCAATAAGGGGGCGGTCTCGCTGTTGCCAGAACTGCTACAGGGGAGCGAGTACTTGGGGTGTTGGTCTGTAACTTTTGAAGGACTGTCCGATCCAGCAATTCTGGAGAACTTGGCATGCAGAGAAGCTCTAGCACTGTCAGCTGATCTGAATCTTGGACGAATTAAAATAGCCACAGATTGTTTTGGAGGTTGCTAATTAAGTGTCTCCGTTCTTTCCCACGAGAGCTGCCTGACAAAGGTGTGTTCAGCTTTATTACTCATTCATGAGTGCCAGGACCGGGCAAAACGCTCTGAAGAAGCAGGTTTCTGTCATGAAGGACGAGCTTCAATGGTGAAGCTCATAATTTATCCCGCTATGCTACGTCCCTTGATGTTGGAACATCGGTTTGGTTTGGAAACCCACCGATGAACCTTTGTATCCCTATGTCTGTGATGGTATCAATATAATAAGAGAAAAGTATACTTTTCATCCCTCAATTCTTGGTGGAGTCTAGATTTAGTTCCTCAACTCTAAAACTGGACAACTTGCACCCTTAACTTCTCAAATCGGACAAGATTCATCCCTGGGCACGGTTTTGACCGGTTTTGGTGGTGCCCCACCCCAGTTTTAACCGTTCCGACTCAAATTTGCCTACCTTTTCCAAGTCCACCTACTGTTTTCAAATTCGATTACTTTTTCAAATACGTGAATCTTTTTAAATTTTGTGTACTTTTTTAAAATCAGCGTACTTTTTTCCAAGTTCATTTTATTTTTTCAAAAATGCATATGTTTTTAAAGTTCATTTAGTTTTTTAAAATTTTAATTTTTTAAAATTGATGCACCTTTCATATTCGAGTACATTTTTCTGAAAGAGTTCATGAATTTGAAAATTTTATGCAAACTTGAAAAAAGTACGCGGATATGGACTTCTTTTGCGCAAAATATGTGAATTTCAAAAATTATTTCAACTTGAAACAAGTACGTGAATTTCATACTACAAAGTTCATGGATTATAAAAGCAACACGGATTTGAAAAAAAAACGGACTTTGAAAAGCATGTGGATTTGAAATAAGTATGTGAATTTCAGAAACAATTCATGGCTTTGAAAAATACTTGGATTTGATAAATTTACGCAAACTTGGGAAAAATACGGGGATTTGAAAAAATACGTAAATGTTAAAAATCACGGATTTGAAAAAAGTACACGAATTTCAGAATAGTTCGCTGATTTGAAAAAAAAATGTTTATTTTTTAAAAAATACGCGACCTTGAAAAAACTATGCAGAGCTGAAAAGTGTATGTGAATTTTAAAAAGTTCACGGATATAAAAAAATTACAGGAATATGAGTGAGCACCGGTCAAAACCGGGGTGAGTCAACACCAAAACCCGGTCAAAACCGAGTCCAGGGACGAACCTTGTCCGGTTTCGGTAGTTGGGGGTGCAAGTTGTCCGGTTTTGAAGTTGAGGGACCAAATCTAGACTTCACCAAGAGTTGAGAGACGAAAAGTATACTTTTCTCATATAATAAAGAGGGGGGCGATTCTAAAAAAGGAGGATATCAATCATCCAACAAAAGAAGGATCTGACCCTCCCACGCCACTCCCGTGGGCGACGGGGAGGACGCTACCGCCGCCGCCACCAGTACCCACCCTCCCTCCCTCCCCC
>NW_024115984.1:0-8764 GCF_003073215.2 Triticum urartu | reverse complement strand
CTTAATGATAATTACACTTTGCAGCTTCTAGCAAAAATATCGGAAGATCCTTGCTATATTCCAGTGACGTTCTATCCTATTAAGCAACAATCTTCAAGGTGGTGGTTCAGTTCAACACTGCTGACCTCCATGTCCGGCGCCCCATGCTCCAACCTTGGACTTGTTCCCAGGGACATGAATGGTAGCTTTCCAGTCAGTACTACAAATTCCTCTGGCCGAAGCATTGGTGTTAGCTCTTTGGTGACTGATGGCAATTCATCGCTTTCTGGAGGTGCCCAGTTTCAGCAAAGTACGCGCACGAATGCTGATTCATTCATGTGCCTTCCTGCCTTTCTGATGTCGTTTTCGTCCAATAACATTTCCAGCAGGGGTAATAATCGAGCCTCTCTATATTATGCAAATTGATATGCTTTAAACAACAATAAAGCGCACCAATTAATTTAACACAACATATAAGCGATTGTAATTCAAGTTCAATATCACGAACTATATATACATGGCTTTTACAATTGTACATCTTAACTTAGTCTACATGGCTTGTAGTACGCATACTGCAGGTAGGGTATGACGGTATGTATATGGTTTCTTATGTAATACCATGTTGGCTTTGAAACTGAGCAGAATTATTTATTTTCCTTTTTAATGGTTACTTATTGATTTATACTTACAGATTGTTGTCTTTTCCCTTCTGAAATAAAAGCTGATCTTCAAGTTCTGATAGTCAGATATGATTATTATGTATGACTATATCATCAACAAGGTGTTTTTAGTACCAAATGATGAATATTTCAACCACTATTTGGCGGTAAGTTAGATGCTTTCCCTTAGTTCCCAAAAATAATATAGGTACTTCTGTTACAGTTGGGAGCTGTTGTATTGTTATCCCAGTATAGTGGCCAATACAAACTATATGCTATATTCGTATGCACTCTCAGACCAAATAAAGCATAATTGTATTATCTTTTTTACTGCCTTTGTGGTAACATGGTATCTCCATGTATCCTGTTTAAAAAATCATGGGAAATATTTTTGTATTAGAAGTTTACCTTTTTCAACTAACAAGGATATTGGTATTGTGGTTATCATTAGTTCAGGACACGGTGCTTCTATAGATGTATTTTTTCGGGTACTATTCCTCATTAAAAGTCAGGAACAAGTTCTATTCTGCCTATTATATGTATGAAATATGGATGGAACAGACGTTTTTATTTTGCAAATTCCATACGGAAAGGGAAAGAACAAACTAAATACAAGGATTGACCTGTGATGTACTACTATTTTTCAGTACTATGAGCCTGTACTCATGAAATGCACTGCAAGGAAATACGCACCTACAAGTTGTCCCTATAAGATTAAGGTACTCTTTTAGCCATTCCACTATAAATTAGTTACTATTTTAGCAATTTCAATATAAATTAGTTTGGTTTGCCCAATAAGATTTTCCTATAACAGTATACACACTATTGATTTGCAATCCTCCTTTTCTGGGTCCAGAGTTGTTTGTCGCCCACAAAATATTTGCTCATCATTATCTATGCCATTTGTAAAATGGATGTCACTATGTATCACAAAAAACACTTGTTGTTCTATTGTATTTACAACACACAAATTATCATGGTTTGTTTTCAGTTTCAAAGAACTATTTACTTGAGCTAATTAGCATGTGTACCAGTGCAGGTATGTGGCATGCAAGCAGAGGAGAGGATGAACTTGACATTTACTAATACTACTTCATATTTGATCTCACAAGGTGAGTTTCTTCACAGCGATTTACTAGAGGAAGTACATAGTATTCAGCTAGTGTAGATGAGTTTCTGGAGTTAACAGTTCATTTTGTTTTTTGTTTGTAGATTCAAAAGATAAATGGAGGATTATATGGGTGTGTGGCAAGTATACTGCAATGACGATAATGATGTTCCTGTTCGTGATGATGATGATGATGCTGGATGCTTTCAGTTTTAGTTAAGTTGTAGGGATGATGTTCCTCGGTTAAGTTTTAGATAAGTTGTAGGGATGTGATGGATGCTTTTAGTTTAAGTTTGCTATCAAGAAAATATTTAGATTATACATCACATTAGATGATGTTCCTGCTGTAATAATCACTATTGTAATCCAACAATTTTATTAAGTATATGATTTCTTCTTCCCGTGAATAATATTTTCATGGTTTCTCTTCATGGAGCATTAATTTAGATGCTGACATTATATATAAAAAAATAATATTATTCACATCATATGTGTCAACAATTAACCGTTGCAAATTCTTTGTTGCCAAGCAATGGGATTTTGATTCCTGTACATTAAGCACCAACGTATAAAAGTGTTGCACAAGTCTATTTTATCTGTTGTACTCTTGCAACGGCCCCTTTACCAACGGCACTATAAGCGTTGCACTATGCGCTAGCAACACTGGATAAGGCTATGCATCCCAAAGCGTTGGTAAATACACTAACAACGCATATATGGACTTTTAGATACGGAAAAAATCGTTGCTATAGGAGGGGTCTTGTTGTAGTGGTTGTAGGTATGTATGCTGTATGCTACTCCCACATTTCTTTCTCCTGCAGCAACCATGCTATTTTGGTCCTCTAACAGACTTGTCCTGCAGCAGCTACTGCATATGGTAATGCCTATGAATCTTGGCTAGCTCCTGCAACCAATGTTTATCAACAGGGGGATCATGATGAAGGTATGAATGCTCCTCCCACATTTCCTTGTCCTGCAACAACCGTGCTAGTTTGGTCCTCTAACAGAGACTTGTCTTGCAGCAGCTACTGCATATGGTAATGCTTATGAATCTTCGCTAGCTCCTGCAACCAATGTTTATCAGCAGGCGAATCATGATGAAGGTATGAATGCTCCTCCCATATTTCCTTGTCCTGCAACAACCGTGCTAGTTTGGTCCTCTAACAGAGACTTATCCTGCAACAGATGGGATTCCTTATGAATGCAATTTTCTTATAACAGGTCCTCCCACCGCCGCTTCTTCTGCAGCAAACATAACGTTTGGTACGGCAACACATGGGCCTCCTTATGAAGTTGTGCAAGTTCCTACAGCAAGCACTTCTTTTGAAACAAATAGTCATCAAGAGAGGAATGTTTATGAAGGTATGCATGGTCCTCCCACAGTTTTCTTCTCCTGCAATAACCATGGGGAAAACCATGGATCTTGCTGTTGATCCTTACGGAGCTCTGTGTGCTCTTCTCACAGAGTTTCTTTCTCTATTATATGTGTACTACATACAGATATGGATACTTATCTTTCCACATTTCTGCACTCGGACGTGAATCCTGGAGCTCGTCCTTTTGAAGCCAATTTCACTGATATGTGTGCATATGATGATACGATCTTGTATCTGGATCTGGATGCCTTTGCGGATCCTCACAATGCAGCTCCTAATCGGAAAGAAGCAAGGAGTCCAACCCCTGAGGACGCTCAGCAAGAGAACTGATGCCACCAATACTGTGCCTCATGAAACTTGTCCGATCCGAATCCTGATGAGTTACATTGATCATCATGCATGTTTATGGCATTTTCACGCAAAATTGCTTTACCGGTTTCTTGGTGCATCGGATGGTGATGGAAACACTGTCGGTTACTTAGCTTCATCTCTACTTGGATCGGAAACTTGTAACAGAAGTGTGACTTAGGCGCATGATGGATGGTTCCAGTGACCACTCTTTAGTTTTATCTCTCCTTGGATGGAAAACTTGTACCGGAAGTTGACTTGGGTGCAGGATGGATGGTTCCAGTGACCATTTGAATTGCAAAGCTGTGATTCTTATCAGCTATTGGTTGCTGCTTTACTTCCCTGCATTTGTTCGGTGTTCCATGGTTAAGTTGTGCCTATCATCTCTAGGCTCTAGCCATTCTCTATTGATCATCACCTGTGCGGAATGATAATAGCATGCGCATGCTCTTCTTTGGGTTGTTTATACTGTAAAAGATAAGTGCCGGTTATTGTTGCGATTGGTCCTGATCATGTGAGGGACAGACGATGTTTTCATTTTTCTTTTTTATTAAATCAAGGGGGGATAACTGATGCAGCTTGTGCACGATTAAGGAGTTCGTAAATGCAAAACCTTCTCAGGTGTTGTTGTAGGCTCACCACCAGTGCTTTGCATTGGGATGCCGTCGCTTGCTCTGGGTTGGAGCTGAAGATAACGCGAGCCGGAGGTTTGAGCAGGTCTGCTGCCAGCGTGATAGGCAGGCTGATATGATATCAGATGGACCGCCGGAGCAAAGATTGGCATTTGGCACGTGGCTTGCTGCCTTTAAGTCTGTATATATACAACCCTGGACATCAGAAGAAAAAAAGAAAGAAAAAAAGAGCACGCGTGTCACGTGATCAACGTAGCATCAGACCTTCCAGCATCTACAGAGTCCAGGCAATCAACATGCCCGTTCCACGTAAAAAAAATGTGCCCCCCGTTCAGCAAACAATAAATATCATCACCTGCTAAAATTGGGGTTGCAAAGCTAAGATCTTACAAATCATAGAAAATTACTCCCTCCATTCCATAATATAAGAATATTTTCCGAGCAATGTTAGCTTAAGAAACGTTCTTATGTTTCAGGACGGAGGGAGTAGAAAACAAGCATTCTTGGCTCCCCTCCGAACAATACAGGGATAACTGTACTTTACTTTTGAAACTCATCATCATCATCCACACCCACATCAAAACAGACTGTACCTCAGAAAATAATGTTAAAACAGAATGAGTTAACAACATGGTCTATCAAACGTTCATCAGGAAAACATTTGTTTTTAATGTATGTCTATCAGATCTCCAAATGAAACACGAAAGAGCTGACATGGTCGATGATAACATAACACTGCAGCATTATCTGATTTAGGTCTGATTCACGATCCACTTAAACGTAACACAGGACAGCGAGCACTTGGAAACACAGTTGCAAACTTGCAATGTCACAGGTGATAACATAACGCTACTAAAAGTAATTCTAGCTAGGAGACTTGCAAGTCTCATCAAGTCGATAACATAATACAGCTCGATGCTCCAACACAATCTGGCAGCAAATCGACTCCATGGAGTGCCCGCTCAGTAAGCCGTCAAGTTGGCGCTGCAAGATCTAGCTTCCACTTCAGTCACCAACTCCTGCACTCCAACAAGTACTCACAGCAAGTTAATAGTGTCCAAATAGCCAGCTGCACTTTTGCCAGAAAAAAATGCAGTACCCAGCTTGAAAGGTGCTGATATTATTCGTGAAATGGAGAAGGTAAAACCTATTGGTGAGTGCTCAAGTACTTGGCAAGAAAGAAATCAGGGACCAGTACATTCTTCAGTAAAAGAACTGGTGAAAGTGCAACCTAGATGGATATTCTGGCAGGAAACTATAGAGTGAAAAAAATGGCCATTTATACCAAGCACTACCAGTTTTGTCCGTTGCCTTTTCCTATCAGGACCATCTTCCTCAAAAGTCATCAAATCTTCTCCTGAATTCTTTCCTCTTCCAGCAGAACCTTGAGTAGCACTGTTGGTACACCAACCATCTTGTCTCAAACACTTGATAGGGGCTGCCCAAGCATCAATGTCAACAGAGTAAGTATTATCAATATTTTTACACATAATGTTCTCTTAACACTCGACATTTCAAAATGTGTCGGAAGGGCCTTTTAGATCAAAAATCAAGAGGCTAAACTCAACTATGTTTTTTTATGAGACGTGGAACATTAGCTAGATCTATACTATAAAAATGAGCACTTGCATGATTCGATTTGTGATACATAATGCTTATCAGCTCCCAGATGCAAGTACAATCGTGCAACTATTATGGAAATACACAAGTAGAAGTAATAAAACAGCTGATAAATGCAAGAGTAAGAAAACTCCACACTTTCGGAAAATAGTTTGCCACAGAAACCAAGAGGTGCGAGGACAGCAGAATATCAATATGGTGGTTATAAAACACAGCAGGTTGAATATTATTATCGGTGATGGAGTTTCTCTGACAAGTGACAACTAAGAATTTCAGGTATCAATATGTGCAGATGGAGTTCCTATATGGCATGAAAACATATTCAGTTAATTTACCTGCATTTGTGGCAGATGTGATCCAAGGGATTTTAATAGGCTGTGAGACCGCAGCACCTGTGAAGAGTTATAACTTATAAACAATGCTCAGCACCTGTGAAGAGTTATACACAATGCTCATAGCCCCTTGATTGGTTCATTTGGTGTTCACTGAACCATTCTAGGGTTGAAAGATTTTAAAAACTTCACCTGAATTTGCAACCGATGAGCACCAAGGACAGGGCTGACCTATGGAAGTTGGAGCACCTGAAACGAATTTTGCAGTTAGAAACGACAACATGCCACCAAGCACTGTGCTCCAAGTTCCAACCATTTACCTGCATTTGTCACTGATGAGGTCCCAGTGTTTTCAGAAGAACTTGTCACAGTACCAAACATGGTCTGCAGAAGTGAAGTCCCAGAAGCACCTGCAACAAGTTCGTTAGAAGTGGCAACAGCTCGGCACTTCAAAATGCAACAAACAACATGAAGCCCAGTAAGTAGTGCATCTATGAGAATTATTATGCAACATAACAGAAGACTTAAGGGGAGATATTTCTAGCGTAAATTTTCTAAAGCATATAGTTTCATCTATCACATTATCAATGGTATAATATAAATAGCCCCTCACTAGCACATTTGAACATTTTCTAAAAAAGTTGTTACAAGTTCCAACTAAACAATAAGGTCCCAGTGTTTTTAGCAGGACTCGTCACAGTACCAAACATGGTTTGCAGAAGTGTTGTACCAGAGGTGTTACAAGTTCGTTTGAAGTAGCATGAGGTGGGCACTTAAAAATACAACAATCAACATGAAGCCCAGTATGTAGTGCACTAATGAGAATTAGTATGCAACATAATGGAAGACTTAGGGGAGATGTTTCTAGCCTAAATCTTCTAAAGCATATCATGTCATCTATCACATTATCAATGGTAGAAACAGATCCTCACTAGCACATCTAAATATTTCCAAAGAAGTATGATTTCACAGATTAACTCAGTTGAGCAGTTAGAAATGCAGGTTGCCAGCCATTGATAAGCGATAACATAGAACAACGTCCAGCTTTGAGGAGGCTGCTCCATGTGAGTGCTATTATGAATTAATACGTCCATGTGCATAATATGCCCAAGTGATATAACATTATGTAACATCTGAACATGGAAAAAAAGAAGAAGAAAACGGAACTTAGGAGGTGTTTGGCAAACGATGAGCTTAGGAAGAAAAAAGCGAGGGACAAGCTCAACAAAATGTAGCTTGAGACTACATGGTGTATGAGCCACTTCAATGAAATATCCCAAGCATAAACCTAGCCTAGCAACTCAAAAGCAACAACAATAAAATATGTACAGTAAGAGCAGAGACAGTGGTTTGTAACAAACACAAACAAGAAAATTGACAAGCAAGATACTCCCTCCATCCCCAAAAAAGTGACAAAAGTTGTACTAAATCAGTGACACTTATTTTAGGACGGAGGGAGTACGAGGCATCAAAGTAAGATGCGTTACATAAATGCCCCAATCTAACTTTGTACAGTGTAATCTAAGGGTAACAGAACTATGCATTAATTGAATTACCTTCCTTTGCATTTGATTGAAGTGGGTTCCCTCGATGGAGCTCCGGAAGTTTACCGGCTTTTAAACACCCCTCTAAATGTTATCAAGTGAGTTTATCAGCACACACGAACTCACATAATCAAAGGGATATCAGCAGACAAAGCAACAGCAGAAAAATATATATTATCAGATATGTTGTTTACAAACTGGAATTAGATGGTCAGGGACTAGTTTTTACCAATAAGATCTGACACCCGGCTGACTGCATTATCGGGCAATCCTGCAATTCAAAACATTCAAACATTAACTGCCGCACATATGCTGAGGTAAGGAGAGAGGGGTCGATGTTGATATTATGCCAAGATGTTCATACCATAAAGTGGGCTTGCAGAGGGCAGGCTGCAAGAATCAAGGAAAATGTGTGAATGCAAGTGAAACTCAGAGACAGCACTGTGGAACTGGGTTTCATCTGATGATAATTAATCAAGTTCTAAATACCTCCTCCTCCTCTTGAGATAGCACTTGGCAATAGCCTCCGGCTTTGGCCGCGGGAATTGTTGCGTCCAGTGGCGCCTTGGACGAAGGGGACTAGCAAATCAAAAATGATCATATATGGGGGAGATCAGATTGATATGTACTCAGTTGATACTCGAACAGTGAAAGATTGGATGAATGAATACAGGAACCCACCTGATGGGAAACAAGTCCTGCGGGAGACCTGGGCCGCCGGGCAATAGCAACTTGCGTCTCAACTCAGGACTCTCAAGAGCCAAGTCATCGGCAATGAACGATGCCTTCTCCCTCACCAGTATCCAGTTCAGGGACGCCCTACACAGACAGGAATAGGATTGATCTGAGGCTCAACAATGACAAGTACTAGAACAGTGTCTCGAAATAATATATTAGGTAGTACGTAATGTACCTAAATTGCGGCGAGTGGAGTGTGTATTGGAGGATGGAGGCGAGCTTGGCGCTGCGACTGCAAATGGACTTGAGGAAGCTGAGGTCGCGGTGCACGGACTGGTTCGCGAAGCCGCCCGCTGAGCACCCGGCGACGTTTGCCAGGGACCAGAGCGCGTGGAGGAAGATGAGGAGGGAACGGGTCTCGACGCCCCGATCAACGGCCGGCGGCAGGAAGCGCGTTATGTACTTGATGGCCTCTCTCCACTGGCCCC
>NW_024115983.1:0-13158 GCF_003073215.2 Triticum urartu | reverse complement strand
TCCTGCTACCCACGCGTCTGTGCCCCCCATCCCCGGCGCCAGCCAGCCCTGACGACCCTGACCCAGGCGCCCCCAAGCCCAGCACCCCAACTTCGGCAGCCCCAAACCTCGGCGACCCAAAGCCCTACGCCCCCAATCCTGGAGAAGCGCCCGCGTCGGCGACTTGCTCTGCGCCCCGACCCCATTTCCGGCGTCGCGCTCCACACCCTCAGAGCGCAAGCTGTTCACCTCCGCCAACGATGTCCATTCACCACCACCCCTAGGCCGTTCACCTCCACCACCCCAGGCCGTTCTCCTCCGCCACGTATGTCCGTTCACCGCCGCCCCAAGAATCCCAGCTGAGCTCGTCCGCAACCCCGGCCCTCTTTGCGGCCACCCAGGTCCACATTGTGGGGCCATCGTGTTCTCTTCGCCGCCACTCAGGTTCGACGAGCCGCCGTAGCTAGGATCCTCTGCGTGCTAGCCTCGGTGCTGGCCCGACACGAGGGCACGACATCGTTCACTGCTTCCACCATGGGTCGTTCAATGACACAACGTCGATTCGTTCGACACCGCAGCTCAGGAGTTTGCCTCCTTTCCCAACCTCCACTGTGCTCCAGCTAAGGTCTCTCATGTTCTCCTCTCTCCCGTAACCTCTGTCTCTTCTTTCGCTTGAATTCCTGCTAATGTTAGTTGTAGCTTGAATTCCTGAAATATTAATGTATTTTTACTCTGCTTGCAAATGCTTGAAATGCTGCTGGTGCTTCCCTATGCGTGACGATTCTGATTGTTTAGCACAAAGGGGGGCAAGTACTTGTTGTAATGCTTGACATCAATCTACTATCGGAAGTTAGAGAAAGAATAGTAGAAAGTCCAAGCTCTCTTTGAGTGGAGGTACATAACCAATTCAAATGCTTGTTTTGGTTATGTTTAAGGAAACTCATAATTTTTATCTTTGTCCACTGTTAGCTATGTAAAACAACTCAATAAAATTTCACTTTTCAATGCTTTAATAGTTCAATTGGTAAAAACAGTAGGTGTTCATTCTACAAAAAAACACTGACTTTTATATGTGTAAAGAAAGAAATGGAAATATGTAAGTTCATACAGGGACATATATATGCTAAACTTGCGTCCAACACACGAGCATTTGCGTCCACCAGTAAGGGGCATTTGCATCCCACACATCAGCTACATGCTCAACAGTTGCACACTGCCGCCATGGACATGCACAAATGATATTAAGTAGAAGTTTGTTAGTTCAGTTTTTTTATTGATTTACCTTGTTTAAGTAGTAGTGCAGCAATAAAAGGTGTAGTTGTACTGAGTTTTAGTTGCTATATGGGGAACCCAGTGTCCATTTATTTTGGTTTACAGTTCAGCTTGTCTATTCTTTTCAGTTTGTATGCTTTATTGTGCATAATCTTGAGGAAATCCCCAAAAATCATGTGTGCACTCAAGGTAATTAAGTGGCTTTGTCAATTCTGACAGTCCATCCCAGACTAAGCAAAATAGTACATGTTAGTCCTGGTTTGTGGTTAGACATGAAATCTGGTTTCATAGATTCTTCTAGTCAAACTGGAAATACCATGTTTTAGGTAATCCTACTAGTTCAGTGCTAGTACTTCTATTTTATGTTTATCTTACAAGTGGAAAATGTTAAGGCTGGTCATGTTGCCAATTTTTCATAGATTTCCTAAGTAGCCTGAGACCCATCCTGTCCTCTATACAGATTCAGAGTTTAACACGTCAATGGAAATTTGTTCTCAAAACTGAAATTGTTCCGCATGTGCTGATAGACTAGTTGTTAATTATTGGAGTGTTTCGTTCTTGCAGAATAAAAATATGATCTATGCATTGCTTCTTGGCCCAGCTGAGAGAACACTCATGTTAAAAAGTATAAAGCAGTTCTGAAGCAATTCCCAGTGTCTTTTGAGGCATTCATAGTTAAAAAAAAAAGCAACGACAACCTCCTCCGTTTGAGTTGAGCACTGGTCATCGTCCAAGTTGAGCAGTAGGTGCCGTCCAAGTTCAAAGAGGGTTGTATACAAGTACAAAAGTTTCTTTCAGTGAGAAAAAATGCAGGGTTTTGATAAATATTCTCTATGATTCAATTGTTCATCCTTAGACCTTGGCAAAATTCAGTCTATTTTTCTATGATGGAGGTACACATGAAGTCATGTGCAATGGTTATCCCCCTTGTGCTTCTAAGATTCATATTTTGTTTCTTCAAGTGTGTTGTGTGCCAATCTGATATGTAAAACAAAGTAAAAAAGTGAAAGTGTCACTAAAGACACTTGGAAGTACAAATGTAAAAAATAAATAAGTTCTGATTCTCGTCAGGTAGGAAGTTTTGGAGAAGAAAACATAAGTTTTGGAAAGAAGGAATGGTAAAAATGTAAGTCTGTTCAAGTATATAAACCATAAAGGTACGATGGTGATGACACTAACAGTAACGATAAGGATGATAAAGAACATTAAAAACTAAAACTAAAAGAACATCAAGTGATTATTTTTTGAGAAGTACAAACTCTCTACTACCATCAGTACCATAAATTAAAAATTAATAAATCGGAAAATTCAAATGGGAAAAGTTCAAGTCGCAAAATGCGAGAAGTCCAAAACATCGTTCAAAAAAATTGAGTTCAAAAAAAGAAACACACAAAACATTTTCTTTTTGAAAAAAATATCATTTAATTCAATGATATAAACCATGCAAGTTCGAGGACTATGATATCCTAAACCATTGAAAAGTTACGAGGAAAAGCCGTACCAAAAAAATAGAGTAAAGTCTAGTCTGCAAAAATACGCTCAGTAACAAATTCATAGACATCGGTTCAAGTATTTTTTCCGCAACCATTCAATATTAATCCGTGAAAAATACCTCCTCAGTACAAACACCACACAAAGATCAGTACAAGTACTTCTTTTCTGACGGAAAAACAACACGAAGGGTCGCACCGTATTTCAAATTACTCTTCACCAGTTGCGAATTTGAGAGAATGTTCAACATGACTAAGTTTCATATTTTCGATAGCTTTGCGTAGACGTTGGACAAAAATCTTTGGCCTCTTTGAAATTTTTGCGTTTGACAATTTTTTGTGAAATTTTGTTGCCCACCTACTGTGAAAGTTTCTCAAAATACGAGCTGTCAGTTTATAACTCGTATGGTGCTCAGTCTCATGCCAAATACAGTAGCAAGTAACTGCCATTAGCCCCTGAGTCAATGGCACTTTCTCACAGCAATCTCTCTCTTTCTTTGCCCCTACTATTAAAATGCATAGATGTGGTATTCTGCTAACATAGTAGTTGGGAAGATATGAAAAGAACATGCTCTTTATGTGTTTGTGACTATTCCTTTCAGCACCAATGTATTTAAATTTTTTATTTTGTGCTTCCGTGTATGTTTTTGGGCAGCACAAGTACATCATCATAGTGAGTACAAATGCAGTCTTATGGAAATATGATAGTTGTTGGATGCTATTCCAAATGCCAATGATCATGCAAAACGGTTGTTGCTAGAATCTAGATGATATTTAATGTCGATACCATAGTTTCACTATATTTTTTGGTTCTGATTATTGCTGCATACCTATTTAAAATAATGTTCGATAAATGTTTGTGATCATTGCTTGTATGTGTTCATGTGGAGTTTAAATAATGACTATTCTTGTAAGAGGTTTGAAGATTATCGGGGAGCAAGTTCAAGAGATTAATTTCGTGGAAACAAATGTGATCTTTTGGTCAGGATTTTGCATGATCCATAGCCATCGGTGGCAACAGGGAGCAGTTCGAGGCCTCCTGCATGAGTCGTCCATCGTCTTCTATGTGTGAGCTTTGTTGTCTCTACACATCTAGCATCAGAGTATCTCCTCCCCTTGTCACACACACATGCCGGGCGGTCGAGCTAGTGTTGTTTGTGATACTGGTCGTGACTCTTGTGTTGTCATTGGACAAAGAATTTGTTCTGTAACTATGTATTTGTAGAACCTTTTAGAAAATATTGTTGTGTTCTGAGTATTCTGATGTGGGCCAAAATGGTGAGCATTTAAACATCAACCCGAATTACTAAAATTGATAAGTTCTACTTTCAGTAAACGGGTGAACCTAGATGCAACAAAGCTCTGCCACTAGCTGTGGGGATTATCAGTTCATGTGTGTGTTCTTTTTGTCGGTTAATGTATTTTCTTGTTTGTCAGGTCGTGTGCAAGTTTGTTATCAGTTCATGTGTATGTGTATTGGTGATCACTGCTATTGCTGCTAGCTATTGATCAAATTGTGGTATTACTTCGGTTGCTCCATGTAATTAGCCCAAATTTTGGGTGAACCTCCTACTAGTTGCTAGCTTTGTTTAAAAACACAATAAGTTCACAATTTAAAAAGTTGTAAGTTCAACACGACGTCCTAGATAAGTTTTAGGAAAAACCTGTAACACAAAGAAAACCCAAAGATATTCAAATGGTAACGTTCAAGTCGTCGGATGAAAGAAGTCCAAAACAACGTCGAAAATGTTAGAGTTGACACACAATATTTTTTATTTAAATAAAATGTTATTCAGTTCAACGATATAAAACCATGTAAGTTCGGGGACGATAATACCGTAAACTGTCGAAAAGTTACAAAGAAACAATACCGCAAAAACAAAGTAAACTCTAGTATGTGAAAAACACGCTCAGTACAAAACCATACATGCATCCATTCAAGTACTCTTTTTGGAACCATTCAAAACTACTGTCAAAAATACCTCAGTATAAACACATACATACATCAGTACAAGTACTTTGTTTTTTAGACAGCAAAAAACAACACGATGGGTTTCACCTTATTCAAAATTACTCTTAAACGGTTGCGAAGTAGAGAAAACATTCAACATGACTAAGTTTCGCATTTTCGATAACTATCCAACGGTATATTATTTGCCCCATTTTGACAAACTTTTAAAAAAATCACGTTCAAAATCAAATTTGACTATATTTGAATTCGTTTTTAAAACATAAGGAATTAGAAAAACATTTCTATACGAAAAAGTTGCGCATTTTCCATATCTTTCCAATGCCATATCATTTGCCTCAATCCGACAAACCATTTGCAAAAAAAACACGGAAATACATTTCGCCCAGAATTTCACCATTTTTTAAATTACATTTAAATTGTATATAACTTGAAAAAATAGTAGATATATGGAAGATGCGGATTTTTACCAAATTTCCAACGCCATCTTATTTGGTCAATTCCGACAAACCGTTTGAAAATTGAGTCCAAATACGATTCGCGTTTTCGGTTTTAAAAAATGGTTTTTTTAAAACTGCTCTTAAACCGTGATGATTTTGCGAAAAATTCCTATATATTTATAATGTAGATGTTAAGAGCTTTCCAACGATATATTACACGCCCCATTCCGGCGAAAAGACGATCAGTTCGACAAGATGAAAATCATCAGTACAACCGCCCGAAACCATCAGTTCAAGTAGGGTAACAGAATAATTACTACGCGAAACAGAATAGCCCAGAGATGTGTATATATATATTCTGCTAATATTAGCAGAATAAATATTCTGATAACACTTCCGCACTGCACACTCAACGCGAGGGCACTGCACTTTCAGTACCATGGGTACTGCAATACAGAGACTAGTGAACTTTTCGTCGCAAAAAAATTGCATGCGATGTTTTTTCGGTACCTTTTTCGCTCTAGTTTTTTAACCGTTTATTGGAATGAGGCGTGTAATATACCGTTGATAAGCTATGGATTAGGTGCAACATCGCCATATTGAACACTTTTCGAGATTCCTTGCGCTTTAAGAGCAGTTTTCAAAATGGTGCGGCACACGACGAGTGGCAGCGAGTGTTTTTTCACGTTTTTTTCTAAGTTGCTCGTCGAAATGAAGCAAATGATACACAGTTGGAAACATATCGTCGAGGTGCATCTTTTTCATATCTATTATTTTCTCTAATTTGTTACGGTTTAAGAGCAGTTTTAAATTTAGTAAGTCGCGAAATTCTGTTTTTTCGAATTTTTTGTGCTGTTTTCGCTCCAGTTTTTGAACTGTTTGTCAAAACGTGGCGTATGATACGTCGTTGGAAAGCTAGGGACAAGGTGCAACTTTTATATGTTGAAATGTTTTTGAGATTCCTTACAGTTTTTAATTAATTTTGAAAATTGTGCGGCTGACGACGAGAGGCAGCACGTTTTTCGCAATTTTTTTACAAACAGCTGGTCGAAATGATTCAAATGTTACACCGCTGGAAAGATATCGCCGAGACGCAACTTTTTCATGTAGAACACTATCTCTATTTCCTTACGGTTTAAGAGCAATTTTGAATTTACCAAAATGCGGACACTCTCTTTTTCGCGACACCCATATCGTTGTGTATTCTGCATCAAACAGAAAACCGCACTGCTTCAGACTGAAAACTACACTGCATCAGATAGTCAAGTGCACTGCATGTTTTTTAAATGCATTTTCTTTAAATGGAGTTTACTGAAGAGTCCGGCTTTCTTTAAGACCAAAGTACACGGCATTTTCAAGTCTTTCTTTTTTGCTGCTTTTTTGCAACAAGCGCACTGCATCTTTTTTCCTTTGGACTACTTTGTCGAGAGTAAGGAACTACAATATGGTTTTTTCATATATCATTATTTTTTACGGTGTAAACGAGAAAATGGTGCAAAATGAACTGCAAATGAGTTTTTAATAATTACAACGTTTGTGTGTTTTTTAGCACAATGAGAACTCCATCATCATAAAAAAATTGAGAAAAAAAACTCAACCCGTGGATCAACTGCACCCATGTACAACACAAACTGCATAGTCACCAAAGTGGGCTGCAAAACAATTTGCAAAAAAGGCATGACGACGCTCATCGGTGATGTGTCGCGGAGAGGACTGCATAGATTGAAGAAACATTATTTACGCATCCAGTGACTGGACTGCAAGTGGAGATGGGGAACATGGAGGGCGTCAGCGTACTGCATGGGCTCATGGTCGGAACTGCATGCCGTCGTCGATAGAGCCGCATGCCACCCTGGGCCGAGCTGCACACAACATATAAGTGGGCTCAACTAATTCTCCTTCAAGTGATTTACCGCTACCATAGAATCAGTATTCAGTCGTCACACAAACTCAATGAAGATTCAAGTCTGCAGCCAATGCAAGGGCCTCAGAACATGCAAAACCGGCTGAAAAATATACCACCGGAGCCTGTATGGTGCTGATAGCAAACATGTATCGACTGACAAGAAGAGATAAGTAGGCGACCATGATGTACATCATGCGACCAGGATGTTCAATAATGCTAGATACAAGATTACAACACAGGTAATCCTGCTGTATGGATTTGACGACCATGGCTACGAGTGCTACTTCAGTATGATTAAACTTTATAAGAAAAACCTAGTGTGGGGTTTCATTTCCTATACATGTCAGAATATTTTTACAGCTAAGAGATTTGGTCCAAGCATTCTGCGCCTTCATAGCATCATTCAGAGTCACTACAATCATAATCAATCTTCACTTCTTCACGATGATTTCTACTCGAGCACCACCCAAGCATAAAAGATGACTCTATCAAAGGAACACAGAATCCACCATTATCGGAATTCCAGAATCAAGATACTGCAACTCATTGCCTGACCACCAGAGGGGCAAGATTGTGTGTAGGAAATGAGCAAATAGGACCATGTTGTTCAAATAAACATGTATGTTCAAATAAACATGCGTTAATATCACAAGATGTTCAATAACGCTAGATACAGGATTACAACACAGGTAATCCTGTTGTATGGAGTTGACGGCCATGGCTACCAATGCTACTTCAGTATGATTAAGTTGTTTATAAGAAAAACCTAGTGTGGGGTTTCTTTTCCTATACATGTCAGAATATTTTGACAGCCAAGAGATGTGGTCCAAGCATTCTGCGCCTTCACAGCATCATTCAGAGTCACTGCAATCATAATCAATCTTCACTTCTTCACCATGATTTCTACTGGAGCACCACCCAAGCATAAAATATGAGATCTCTATCAAAGGAACACAGAAGCCGCCACTATCGGAATTCCAGAATCAAGATATTGCAACTCATTGCCTGACCACCGGAGGGGCTAGATTGTGTGTAGGAAAAGAGCACATAGGACCATGTTGTATTCCAGGCCAGCATCTGCTGAAACTGTTCAAATAAACCAATGCCAGTGAAACATCCACCTGAAGACATCCATTTTACTACACCGAATCCAAAAGAAAATCTTTGTAACAAATCCCCCTTTCTAGATTAGGAATTATCATGTATATCATTGCTATTTTACATCACTGGCTCCAGTTGGTAAGAGGCTGTTGGGCTTAGCAACGGAACCTGCATGCAAAGAAAGTCTCTGTTTAATTCTAAGAGTTAATTACACCTGGGGTACATAAACTTTCGCGGCGGTAACGGATTCATACACAAACAAAAAAAACCATAAAAGTCATACATCAACTCTGATGCGGTAACGTTTAGGTACAAAACAGTCCGAAACGTGCCAACTGGGCTGCCACGTGGGAAGAGAAGGCTCGCGGCAGGTGTTGGGCACTTTTCTACATTCCCCCTGGTGTGGTACAATATTTGCGGTTCGCCCCGGTGCTCACAAACCCTCCTTAACCCCCTGCTGTCTTTGTTTCTCTGCGTCGTGTTGGGCCTCTATTTCTTTGCCCCCGTGTCGCCTTCTCTGCTTCGACGCTGTCGCCTTCTCTGTCGCCGGTTTGGACGCCGCCGCCCATCGACGCGGCATGGAGCCGCTCCTACGGGGGCCCGGGGAGTTCCCTCCTGAGTACGGTACGCGCTCGATCCTCTTCTCCTGCTGGGTTGCTCCCTTGTCCTAGGGTTTTAATCGGGCTAGGTTCTTCATGATTTAGGTGGAAAGATTGATGTTTTGTTGACGCAATTCATGCGATGAAGGGAATGTAGGTGTTTGATAGGACGAGTACTACTGTTTCGTTGCTTTCCATGTTGGCTTGCCGGTGGTGATGATTTGGGGCTTAATTTAGGGTTAATTTAGGGGTTGTTCTTGGATTTGAAGGAAGATGTGATAGATGCTGTGATTGTTGTGATGTATGCACCCCCCTATGATTACTGTGATGGATGCCCTATTCTTGGTGTCGAAATTCAGTTATTGCACTGTACTTGCTGTCAAAATTCAGTTAGTGATCGTTGTCGAATTCAGTTAAGTGCATGTTGTCCATAAATGTTGCAGTGAATTCAATTAAGTGATGTTAAATGTTGTTAATTAGTTATTGGTGTACTATATACTCAAAAGGAATTCATTTACTGCTGTGTTTTGCATCAGAGTCTGAAGAAAAAATCTGTCTTTTTTGCAGTAACTTCAGGAGAAGAATCTCTGTTGTTCTCTATAGCGTTTGAGCACAATGGCATATTTATTGGGCAAGGAGTCAACAGATCATATATTGGCAGCACTTGAACATTATACGATGATGTGATCATTGATGGTCCCCCTCTGCCAAGGGTAATTACTCCAAGGAAACTGCCAAGGTCTGCTAAAGGAATGGAGGAAGAAGATAATGGAGAGGCAGGAGAGGAAGAAGAGCATGCAGATGATAGAGAGGAAGGAGAGCAAGGACAGAATGGAGAGGACATAGAGCAAGGAGATGGCACAGCAAGAACAGAGCAAGGAGAGGAAACTGATTCAGATTTTTATGAGAGTGATTATGATGTGGAAGATATGGATGATGATCTATTCCTTGAGAATGTAGATGCAGAAGTTGGTGACTACAATGAACAGGAAGGATATGTACCAGAGGATGATCCTTTAGATGATGATGAGCTAAACCTGTCCAAAGCAGAACTTGAGAAACTGCAATACACATTTAGGGCTTACAATCCAGAAGTTGACATGAACAATCCAGTGTTCAGAGTAGGGCTTGTGTTTGGTGACATGAAAGAGCTGAGGATGGCATTGGATGCATACACTGTGAGGAACAGAGTCAAAATTTTCAAACCAAGAAATGAGAGTGAGAGGCTTAATGCAGTGTGTTCTCAGGGATGCCGTTGGCTGCTTAAAGCTTCAAAGGACAATAGGACTGGAAGCAATGTAATAAGGCAGTACAATGACAATCACACATGCCAGAAACACTTTGATTCCAAGTGTTTGACTGTTAAGATTCTTACACAAAAATTCCTTGATGAGTTTAGAGACAACCAGAAAATGGACCTCACAACATTTGGGAACAAAGTGCAGAGATAGTTCAAGTTGATGCCCAATAAAATGAAACTGGGAAGAGCTAGAAAGGCAGCACTTGGTATCATCCATGGAAATGAAGCAGAGCAATACCAGCAGCTATGGAATTATGGCCAAGAACTAAGAAGGTGCAATCCTGGGAGCAAATTTATTGTCAGAACAACCAAGGTGAAGGGGAAAGATGATGCACTCCCAAAGGACCATTTGTCATCACTGTATTGGTCCTATGATGCTTGCAAGAGAGGGTTTCTAAAGGGATGTAGGCCTATAATATTTCTAGATGGCTGCCACTTGAAGAGCAGGTACAAAGGCCAGCTACTGACAGCAGTGGGCATAGACCCAAATGACTGTATATTTCCTATTGCTATGGGTTTGGTGGAAGTGGAGTCTACTTATACATGGGAATGGTTCTTGACAACACTTAAGAATAATCTCAACATTGTGAACACATGCCCATATACTATCATGAGTGACAAGCAAAAGGTAATGCAAATGTGTGCTTCTTCATGTGTACATGAGCTCTATAGAACTGTGCTTCTTCATGTGTGCTTATGTGTGACTTTGTGCAAATTTTCAGGGTATAATAAATGCAGTTGGGAAAGTTTTTCCAGATGCTGAGCATAGATTTTGTGTTAGGCACTTATACCAGAACTTTCAGAAGAAGTTCAAAGGGGAAACACTAAAAAACCTTTTGTGGGCCATGGAAAGATCAACAAATTTACCAAAGTGGACACAAAACAGAGAGAAAATGAGAGAGGCCAACATTGAAGCTTACAACTGGCTTGAGGACAAAGCACCTAACCAATGGGTTAAGAACTTCTTTAGTGACTTCCCCAAGTGTGATATCCTCTTGAACAACATGTCTGAGGTCTTCAATAGGTACATTTTTAGTTCTTCTTTAATTTCCATTGATGCTTTCATTGATGAGTGAATTGCTCATTTAAATACTTTGCAACTGTTTTACTCATACAACTGTTTTAAATACATTGCAGCTACATACTAGATGCCAGAGGTATGTGCATTATATCCATGTTAGAATGTATCTTGGGAAAACTTTCATTAAGACTTGCTAGCAAGCATAGGGAGGCAGTGGAAAAGTGGACTGGAAGAATCTGTCCAAAGATTAGAAAGAAGTTAGAAAAGAATGCAGAGTTGAGTGGTAACTGTTTTCCAAGAGATGCTGGCAATGGCATTTATCATGTGCAATCTGGACCCAACTCATATATAGTTGATATCATTGGTAGAACTTGTGATTGCAAGAGCTGGGGGTTGAGTGGAATTCTTTGTCCACATGCTATAGCAGTTTGTAGGGCTGAGAGGATAGACCCTGAGGAGCTGGTGCACAAATGTTACACCATAGAAACATATCTGAAGGCCTATGGTCACAATATCATGCCTCTCAGAGACAGGACCCACTGGGATAAGCTAAATGGAATGTACATCCATCCTCCTTTGTTTACTAAGGTCATGGGAAGGCCAGCCACAAAGAGGAGGAAAACTCCAGAAGAGAAGAAGAAGAAGAAGGATGGCACAGTTTATCTCAATAAGAAGGGTGTGGCAATGCACTGTTTAGTATGTGGAAAAGATGATCACAACAAAAGGGGTCATGGCAAATACATGGAAAGGCAAATGCAGGATCCACAAGTGGAAGAGGAAGAGGAAGATGAGTTTGCATGCCCTGAAATTCTCCAGGTTGGTGCACATTATTTTACCAGAATTTCATTGCACTTTACTTCATTGTATGACTTAATTGTCATGTGTAGGATATACTGCCTCAGCACATCAACCATAGGCTGGATCCAATCAATGATAGGAGCAGCATGGTGTACACAATGGGACAAGAGGTACTTGATGTTGCATGTTTACTTGATGTACACAATGGGATAATAGGAGCAGCCTTGTAAGATGAGTTTGCATGTTTTCACTTACTGTTGCACTTGATGTTGCAGGAGAGGGCTCATCTTACAAGGATGGTGCCACCTGGACCTCTCCCAGAGGAATCCAGTTTTGTAGCTGATGCCAGAGATTTGATTCCACGGAGAAGAACAAATACTACTGCAACTGTTAGAGGAAGAACAACTATGGCAAGCAGAGGTAAGAGAAGGGCAACAACACAAGTGGTACCAAATGCAGGTACTGACTGTTTAACTTAAATCACAAGTGTTGGTCCTGACTGTTTGCATGTTCTTAAGTTACTATACTTTTCAAATGCAGATGAGCCTGGAACAAGTGCCAATGTAGGCAGAGCAGTGAAGAAAACAAGAAGTGGTGGAAGATCTGGTGGAAGAAGTGGTGGAAGGACTGGCGGCCGAGCTGGTGGAAGAGCTGGTGCAAGAGGAGGTAGAGCTGGAAGAGGCACTGGCCCAGAAGCAGTAGGGGGAGGAGCTGGGGTAGAAGGGAGAAGAGTTGAAGATACAGCTATGTGGTAGTTGATGTTTGGACAAGATGGAGCAAGGAATGCCATACCAGACTTGAATGAGGAGATTCCAGTGACCCAGAATGCCCCTAGGACTCCAGAAAATTAGTTTAGTTGCTCAATTAGTTCATAGCTGAACTGCAAAAATGTCCCAGTTCATGTATGAACTGCAACCTTGCAACAAAACATGTTTTGTAATGCACTGGTAGTCATTTAGGCCATGGTGGACCTTCATTTTGCCTGTCATATATCTATCATGCATGGTGCACAATGATTATGTTGTTGATCTCCATATCTGTCATGCTATATTGAGCCAAGTTGTTCATTTAAAAAAAATCTGTTTTGTGTATGAGGCTGCAAATTTCAGTTAAAATAACTTCAACTTTGTCTCTGCCTTTTGTATTTGCATTTCAAATTTTCAGTAAAAAGGTATGATACTGCTCTTATCTATTTGCATTTGCAGTAAATATGCAAAAAAAATTGAGAACAATTGAGAACAAATATGATACTACTATTATCTATTTGCACTTCAAATATTGCA
>NW_024115982.1:0-25977 GCF_003073215.2 Triticum urartu | reverse complement strand
TTCTTGTTTCTTTCCTTTTTTTCTCTTTCCGCTGACTTTGTGGGGAAACCGAAACGGACCGGCCGACGAAGAGGGGGAGCGGGAACCAAATTTCATTGGGTCCGACGGTTGGGAGTGGTAAGTGGGCCTCGTTTCGGCCCAGCCCGTGCCAAGGGCACGTTGTTAGGAGGGTGTTGTTTCGGGTTTCTCAGAAGAAAAAAAAAGGAGGGTGTTGTTTCGCAAATTGCTTCTTCTTTTTTTCGTTCTGTTTATATATAGTGCATCTCATTGATAGATAGAGTAGAACCTATGTTTCATGCATCCACTGGAACCGATGGTCATGAATGCTTGCTCCACCTCAATTTCGGAACTAACTAATTGCCGGTGCGGAAGCATACATATTCTCCTGATCCTTTCATCCGATGCTCGATGATACTCTTCATAATAAAATGTGGTCCTTCCGCCCAAAAGATGATATTCTTCATAATTATGGTGATCTTCCCTTCCAATGAATGATATTCTCCATAATTAATATTATCCTCCCGTCCAATGCTCGATTATATTTTTCATAATTAACATGATCCTCTCGTACAGAGAATGATACTCGCCATAATTATCATGAAACCAACAAGCATATGAAATCAAACCAAACCACGACGTACCATCATGACCACAGAATAACTAGTAGTACAGATATGCACGTAAACTAAAAGAATGATATCATCTAAATCCTCCTCATGCAACCCCAATTCTCTCATCGTGGCTTCCACCTAACTGGCATCTACCTTCGATGAACCAAACGCCCGCTGCTCCATTGCTTTTCTCCTCACCCGACGAACGACTCGTCAAGTAACCAACCCTAAACCCTTCTGCCTCCCCCAACTCCTCAATCAAGACCGTGCAACAATGTGTGATCACCTTTGAGTTAGTCTGAGCCATAATCACGAGGGATCGAGGAATAGGGAAAAGTTTTCAAAATCGTCGTCGATAGGAGATACACCCTAACAGAAGGGGAAAAATTATACATGCATACAATTATACACATCTAAGAGTAATGCTAGACCTGTGGAAGATAACCTATGGATTTAACGGATGGGCAAATGTGAGATGTATAATTGGAAAACACGGATGGAGAGGGTCACCCCAATGAAAACCAGGGGAGGAGGGAGAGTAGAACATGTGTAACTCGTATGTGGGTGTAGGATTATTGCACATGTAATGGCTACATAATTATACACATGTAATCTCTTAGAGATCTCTCCTGCAAAAATAATTCCCGAGGTCTAAACAATAACGAAATAACCGGCTTATCAATATCAGGATCTATAAAAAAAACATGTCATCACGAAAAGACTATTAAGATACGATACACAACAATGAAGATGATGGAGGCTTAGTGCCGACCACCACAACGTTCGCCACCGACACCATCTCACCAGGACGATTGACTACAGTACATCGGCGATCTCATGTGCTAAAGATGAACATCGATGCCTTGTTCTCAGAACTGAATGAGCATGGGGGATGGGGCTAGCGATTCTAGACCACCTTGGTACTCTCATCTATGCTCCTGATAGGTGGTACGAATAGGAGGGCCAGCGCGCCGGCTCCTTCCGCGATGGAAGGGCATCGGGGCCAGGCTTTTCTTATGCCGCCGCAGGGAAGTGCGTGGGGGGCCAGGTTTTGCTTAGGCCGCCGCCGCAACCCTTCTCGCTGGAACTGTGCGGCGAGGGAGAGTACGGGGATGCGTCGTTCCTGCAGTCGAAGCAGCCCCTCCTTCCCGTTGTTGCCACTGAGTTCGTCCATCGATCTGGTGCTTTTTTTAGTTCGTTCGGTTCCTCAACTATACTTGTTGAATCCGTTCAGTGGAGCCGCTCCTCATTTTTGCTGCCTCTTGACTCTACTCAGATCCCCATGGCATACATTCCTTTTCTATGTGCAGGACTCTGTCCAAATCCTACATTTTTCGTTTTACATCTAAGATGGTTTTGGAATCATGTGTTTGACATGGCATTTTTGTTTCATTTATCTGAAGATTGCCATGTAATGTACCAGTCCCAGGAGAATGCGCAACAGATAATTGCTATGAGTAGTTTTCATGGCAAAAGTTTGTAGGTACTTGCCACGGTAGAATCGCTATGAGTAGTTGCAATTGACAATTGTTATGAGTAGTTTCCATGGCAAAATTTTGGAGTAGTTGCCATGGCATATTTGTGGAGTAGTTGCCATGAACAGAATTGGTATGACTTTTTGCTATGATTTTTGATATACCCTGGCGATTTGTTTGACAAAGCTGCCATGATAGTCTACTACTTTTTTTTGCCACGAAAAATTGTATTCAGTGTTTGACAGATCACCTTTGGCCTTTGTCAATCCACTATCTTGTCTATTTTTGCCATGTTTTTTAGAGATATGTAAATTTGCCATGACAAATTATGTATAGTTCATACCAACTTTTTCATACATTTCTCATGAATTAGCGTCATTTTGTTTCATATACCATGGGAAACCACTATGAATTTAGATACCATTTCGCCATGGCAGATTATCATTAATTGACCTGGCAAATTTACAATCCTTTATAGTCATCATCTTTTTGTTTAGTAAATAGTTGTCATGGAAAAAAATCATATGAATTTGCCATGATTTTTCACAGATCATGGCAACTTAAATTAACGAAGCATGGCAAAAGCAGTTTAAAGGGCATGGATTTTTTTTGTAAAAAATGGCAACAAATTACTTTCTTTTTTGCGACCATGGCAACTTTATTTGCATTCATGGCAACAAAAATTATACAAAGCATGAAAATCATAACTGCCATGATAATTTTTAACATGCATCTACCATGACAATTTTTTAACATCTCAAGTGGTTTTACCATGGCAACTTTTAGATTTCCATTTTCTACATGAGTTTTTTTAATATGAATTTTATTTGGGCATGGCAAAATTTACTATTTTAACCACGACAATGTTTACTTTCTGACCATGGCATTTTTTATTGCTTGCCCATGGCAAATTCATACTCCATGGCCAAAGTTGCCATGGCAAATTTACTGTTTTTAACAATGGCAAAGTTTAATCCAAGTTTAAACATGTGTACATCATAGGAAGCCATCTTTTGTTTTTACACATAATAGCTTTTCTATAGTTTTGTTTTGGCATGGTAAAGTTTTGTTGGTTATAGACACAAACATAAATGACCAAACTAGCGGGCAACTCTTTTTCCTTCGTGTGTCCATGGCAAATCTATTACATAGATCATGGCAACTTTTTTGTTTAAACATTCCATGCCAAATTCTTTTTACTCATCTAGCTTGGCAACTTCACATATGCGACAGTTTCCATGGTATACAAGGCAACAATGACAATAATGAAGATATGAAATACGAGGTCTACCGGGTCGACTTGGATTCGAGGAAGATGGTGCCCATCCACGGGCTCGGTGGACGCACGGTGTTTATCGGCTTTGAACATGCCCTTTCTGTCTCACCTTCGGTGTTCCCCTCCATTGGCGCCGACGCAATCTACTTGGGATTTGATATGAAGACTCCAGGTATGCAGGACAATAGCCCAATTAATCTCATGGATGGAACCTCTGAGCCTCGTCGATCCGAATATAGCATCGATGGCATGCCACTTCATGAGCCCCTAGGTCTGGACGACTATCTATCATGGTGCGTCACGTGCTATTGTCACTATCCCTACTCATGTGTTCCCTGTTCAGAATTTGCACCAGGAGATATATTTGCCTTCGCTTAACTATTTTGTCAAGGAAAAATAAAAAGACTTGTAAGAATCATTCAACCTGTCTACTATGATCCTTTGTCTATGAACCATCTCGAACTCACCATGCATGAATTTAAATACCAAGGACACTGTTTATTTCATAAAACTAGTGTGCTTGTTCATTTAATTTCTGTCGTTGAACTACCGTAACTTATTTGCAGCCTGGCGTAGTTAGTTGTCGATTTATTCACTTTGTTGAACTGTATTGATATGCTGTGGCAGCGTAATGTACTTGTGGATTTGGTTTCTGTCGCTGAACTATCATGTGTCTTATGGAATTTTATCCTTGGGAGGAACCGTTTGTATTACGTATTGAGTTGTTGGGTGTTTCCCTATTTAGACAGGTCATGTGAACTTAGAAGTCTTCGATTCTTTCCAGAAGAACAATTCCTGTCTGTACTGTTGAAGGCTAATTGTTGCTGATTCTCCAAAAGAACAATTCCTATCAGCACTGTGTTCATACGCCATTCCTACCATCAAGAGATCATTTATGTGATATTATGGCTGGATATCTATCTTGAGATGATAATGGCATTGGGTGGCAATACCTTCAAGACTAGAGGCCACTCATATATCTGCTACAATGACTACGAGGGCCCGTCGATCCGCGCGTAGCGGCTGTGCGGAGGGGCGACCGGCGCCGGCACTTCAACCGACTGTACCTCCCACCGACGCGTCCCCCTACATCAAGCTCCTCAGGCGCCTCCTCCGTCCCGGCGCCCCCAAACTGGCCAACGACGGTGACTTGATTTCCCCTCCCCTTTCAGCCTCCTCGATTCCCCTTGCGCTCGCACCACTTATTCTCTTGCTCGTTCTCCAGATCCCACTGAAAACGCCCGCCTTTTACCACCTCGCCCGCGTCCTACCTTCTTTCTTTCTTGCTACTAGATGGATCAGGTCAGTGTCCGTCCGTCCATCCGTCGATATGTATTTTTCCCCTCTGAATCATGGTCTAGATCTATAACTATCTATGTTTGTTTGGTTCAGCGTGGATTTGTGCGCAATTCCGTCGTCCGGATCTCCTTCAAGTGCCCGAATTCTGACAACAAGGGGAAGATTCTAACTGTCGTCCTTCCCGGCACCATCGTCTCCATCAAGGACGACGGATCCTGCGTCGTCATCGCGGATGACACATTCTTCCTAGAGAAGAACTGCCCTTTCGTGGTGAATCTGTCGATTGCCGGGTGCAACCAAATGGTTATCTGCAACCGGTGGCATTTGAGACTGGGCCTGTTCGGCGAGAGGAGGAAGTGTATGGCTTTCTATTTCCCCAAGAGGATTTCTTCACGCCAACGATGTATTGTCCAGGAAACGTCACGTAAGATTACTATATATATATATGTATAGAGGATCTATCATTTCTCCGACGAGGTCCGGTCCGGTCCGGCCCGGTCCGGCCAAAACAACAACGCAAGAGAGACACAAAACAAAATCAATCAATCTCAAAATACATGACTACATACCCGGCAGGGCAACACCGACCATTAATCATCATTGTCACTCCAGAGGAATCGTCCCGGCCCCAGCAAGGAATTCAAGATAGAACCGCCCCCCTCATTCTTTCCCCTACCTAGCTTGGTCTATGCTCCCGTGCAAGAACAAAACAAGAGGAAGCAGACTCACTCGCCGAGGAAGAAAGCACGGCCTCTCACCTCTTTCTGAAGTCCAAGTCGCACGCGCACCCCGCATGCGGACACCTCACTACCTCTTGTATATATAATGAAGAGATGACGTACGGCATGGTGGAGAGAAGAGGCTCTAGAAGGCTGCGGCCAGCTCTAGGGACTATGGCCAAAGGAAAGGCCGTGCAAGCCGCGGATCGATGAGGTGGCGCGATCCAAACCCTCCCTCCCTTCCTGCTGTGCTGGCTGATGGGCATCATCCGTAGGCTCTCATCTATTAATCACCGAGTGAAAGATGGAGCGCCAATTTTGCATGCTGATTGGCTCAACCGTTGCTTGCCTCCTTAATTACCCACGCATGCATGGGCGGCTGGCATTAATAAAAGTGGGTGTAAAACTAAACTAGATGCCTGTCTCCATGTCATGTTTGACCAAGCCCGGCATCAAATTCGTACCGTCACGCTACAATTTGGCGGCATAAAAAGGCCCGAATAAACCAAATCAAATCCCTTGTTTTCCCTTCAGCAAAAAAATAAAAATAAAATCATCTTAGTCTGGGCGTGGCACCTGTCGAGAATCACCGTCCGAAATATACATCCTAGTCTGAGCGCCAATTTTGCATGCTGATTGTGCTCATAAACTGATCCATTCATGCGCTTCAAAAACAAATACACCCAAACAAAATCTTCAGGGCTACAAAAGGCTCTAAACCAGAACAAATTCCGCCACCGGCCCTCTCTTGGCAATTCAGAAAGATTAACTTATTTTGCCGCACACAGTCCTCTCTTGTGAATCAGAAAGCAGACGATCCAATCAGCGGCATGTTCAAAAATTACAGCAGATTGTTTGGAGCTCACAAAATGCTCTCCAAAGAAAGAAGCATGATTTTTCAAATCCCAAAACACATACACCCCTCCTGTAGACATCATGTCAAGAAGCACCCATACAACAAGGCAACTTCTTCCGTCTCAAAATTCTTGTGCTGGATTTTTCTAGATATGGATGTATCTAAAACATGGCTATATACATCCGTATCTAGACAAATCTAAGACAAGAATTTTGAGGCGGAGGTAATACGACGAAGGATTTCTCAGAGATAACTTCTTTCTTTCTAACCGACAGCTACTACATGATTACAAGAGATAAATCTTCAGGACCCTAGGCCCCTGCTTTATCATGAAAGCAAAAATGCTCTAAACCAAAAGAAAATTCACTCCCAGTATACAAGCAGCATCCAAACCCAACGCTAAAGGATTACAAAAAAAAAGAGGGTAAAATAAGTGACTTCTCATTATGTATGGTCCGGAAAACAACGTACAGAACAAGGGACTTCTCATCCATAGTCCAGAATAAGTTCAAGCTCCCTCCTTATGTATGAGTACAAAACAACTACTCCCTCCAATCCAAAATAAGTGAACTAATACCACGCCACTTATTTAGGGTCAGAGGGAGTATTTTACAAGCACAAAAGTACTGCTGCAGGGAGCAGAAAACCCACAGCGACGACTAGCACGCCGACACAGTTGCAATGGACTCTTTTCAGCCAAAACAGAAAAATCATGATCCAAATCAACAAGGGTCTGTTGGGAATCCAGAAACTCATTTACTCATGCACTCGAATCGAATTCATTCCTTTGTAGAGCAACCAGTCCGTCCAAAATCATCCTGCCAAGGCAACATGTTCCACACCAACAAAAATCAACCACATGAAGCTAAGCTTAGCTCTTCAACACAATTCTAAAAACAAGAGGCTATTTCAACACCACAACAAACTAGCTGAGAAGCCTATGAATCTAACAGCCAGCTTCTGGGCACAACCCAGATAGCCACTTGAGCGTGTCAAGTTCCCTCGATGGCCTGGCTGCTAACAACCACAACTTCCAGGCTTTTCTTTTCTTTAGACAGATATGCTCTCCCCTGTAACATATCCAAAGAAAGAACCAAGTGAGGTTTTTCTATGAACACAAGACAAGACAATGCCAGACTACACTGTTCTACCACAAGCCAAATTGGCAAGCATCAATAGAGGACCAAAGCAACAAGATCAGATTACACATACCGGAAATGTAAAGAAAAATCGACCCATCTTCTCGCCCTTCGGACCATCAGATTTCCAGCAGCTAACTGACCTCCCATCGTCTCAAGCATAGATTGCGTCGCCATCCTCACCATCAAGCCAGGCCACTCCCTGGGTAGAGAGAAAGAAAGATTAATTCCATTGTACGAGGCCATGCAATACAAGAACACTTCAAGATCTTTCTTTTTCTTCTTTTGTTTACATATATATACACGGCCAAAAAATGTTTCATCAAGACAGAATATATAACAAGTCAAGACAGAAAACCACTGTGTTGTACTAAATCAAAGGCACTTATTTTGAGATGGACAGTATGTAACAAGTCATCCACATAATTCACTCACAAACGTGAGTGACAAGGATAGCGATTTATGTCGTCGTTTGGCCGGATCAGGAGTTCGCCCACGAAGTAGAACGTAGAATTGCCGATGCCCCTAAGGTGTAGGTTGAGTGTCGATTTTCAGCCTCTGCTCATAGTCTTCACAAACAAGAATTCCTTTATTGCAATGCTGTACACTAGCTAGTACTCCCTCGGTCCGATAATTGGTGTTGTTGTTTTAGTTTAAATTTCAACTAAAACCACGACAAAAATTATGGGACAGAGGGAGTACTTGATTAACTGGTTACCCTCGTGCTCAAAATGTTCAATGTATGGGACTGCAATATGCATACCATACAATCATTTCAACATCCTAGCATGAAATTCTAATCTATCATTTTTTTTACAGCATATGAATCTTGTATTCACCAAAACGTTGGCTAATACAGCTAACAAAGGTTGCCTATATGGCTATGCTGACCTATTCCCTCAAGCACAGACAAATCAATCGTAGTAATTATGCAAAAGACAGGTGAGAAAAATACTCTAACTAGAGCAAGTGCAATAAAAGTTTATTCCCTTCATGTCAAGTTCTACAGCCTAGACAGTAGCATGGCAACATCCAAAACAATTATCAATCCCTATCAAATAGCATATACAAATGACACGTTAAGCACCTGCTCAGCTATCCATCTAAGCATGTTCTCTCTCATGTATTTTTGGTGTAAAATAATTATTTCTGTAAGAACATGCTATGTTGAGTATTTGGCCTTTCTAATGTCCTCTTCATAACTCAGTGTTAGTGCATGCACCCTCAGACGAATTCACAAAACTGATTAAAAGGAAACATGCTACTGATTAAAAGGACACTGAAAATCAGCTAACTGGCACTGTAACTTTGAGGAAGAGCAAACCATTTGATAGTTATCATTGCAACAGCCCACAAACATGCAATCCAATTCCTTCTAGTATATGTGCACTCAATTTGATTAAGCAATTAGAATGGAAAAGAAATCGCAAATCATTCTTCAGAAGTTGTTCTGAAATCCAGCACACCAGCAGTGGAGTAAGTAGGATGCGTCATGCCAGCAGGATAAAGAGAAGAGGCGAGTAAAAAGATTCATCATACCACTGGTTCCGACACCACCCTCCCACTCAAGATGCTTCCCTGCGCTGTAGCACCAAAGGCAACAGCCTCATCAGGGTTCACACCCTTGTCTGGCTCCTTGTCGTCGAAGTAGTCCCTGATGAGCTGCGGGACCTTTGGGAATCCTGGTGCTGCCACCGACAAGAAACAACTTTGTGGATCTGGCTCTCCTCGAGGCCAGCGTCATCCATGGCGTTCTTCACGAGTACCATGGTCATGCGGAACAGATCATTGTTGAGTTCCTCTAACCTGGCATGGGTCGGTGGTTCCGAGAAATCAGTCCCGTCGAAGAGGGACTCGATCTCAACACAGACCGGGTGCTGGTTACTGAGGGCTCTACTGGCACCCTCAGCTTCCTTCCTCAGCTTTCCAAGAGCATGGTTGTCCTTGCTGATCTCCTTGCTATACTTCTTGATCAACATAGATGAAGTAATCCATGATTATGTGGAAAAAGTCCTCACCTGGAGAGAATATATATACAGCTCAGTTATATATGATCCAATAAAATGCACAACACACAGCTAATGAGACGACAAACTAATCATGACCACATCATTTGAGTTCCTTGTAAGTAAAGCAATAAACCCATGCAGAGCAGCAGAAGAAGAAAAAGCGCGTCACAGAGACATTAATCAGCGGAGAATTACTAGTATATTATCAAGCTAGGAACGTGGACATATGTTCAAGTTCCAGCATAATATTGATCACACAGCTACTGAACCAATGATATTACAACTATGGCCTAACCACAACACATATAGAGAATTAGATATGGTACCAAATTAATCAGGGTATAATCAGGAACCCTAAAAGTTTAACCATGGCACGAAGCCTAAATCCTAGCATTCCATCAACACAAATAAGTAGCTGGTGCAACATTTTTGATACACAAAATGGGATACAGTGAGAGATGATAAGGGTGATCCCAGGAAAACGACAACATGATATTGTCTCCATCCCGAATTACTTGTCTTAGATTTGCCCAGATATGGATGTATCTAGACACATTCTAGAATTTATACTCCATAAGAGTAATAGCAACATCCCAGGACAATTCTATCAACAAGTGACAATATAAGCAGTATGGTGTACACCTATACCTGGCCATCTGCTAGGCCGGGCCAGGCCTAACAAAGCCCAAGGCAGCAAACCTAGTCCCAAGCCGGGCCCAGCCGTCGGGCCTGTTTTTTAGGCCCAGGCCCGGCCTGACGCCTTGGGCCAGGCCCCTTCCCTAAAACACGAAAATGCCAAGCCCAGGCCCGGCCCGACGCATGCTTCGGGCTCAAAACTCAGGCCCAGGCCCGGCCCGCAGGCAAGGTCGGGTCAGGCCAGTCGGGCCGGGTATCCCATGGCCAGGTATATGTACACCTATGGCTGAATTCCACACCACAATGGCAAGCAAGCATATCTGAAATAAATCAGGACAACGAACAAAAAAAAGGATACGAAGAAGGCCAAACAACTACACAGGAGCTAAATGCAATGGCAATCAATTAATCAATTCTTTTTAACAAAAAATTTGGCAGACACAAGTATGCAGAGTCAAACAACAATGACAAAAACATTATCAAGCTAGCTTAGCAAGTGATTGATCAGCAGAGATTTACTAGAACATTATCAAGGTAGTAATAGGACAAGCACGGTGTTCATGTTCCCGCAACCTATGATTTATCTATCTCTAAAGTTATGGCCAATCAGATGCTACAGTAGGTACAAGGAAAAACATGAAGCAAATGCCATTATACTAGTGGAGCAAGGGGGACAAAAAAAACTAGTTTACTGTAGTATCAAGGATGTGCATGACCATATATGCTACATCAAGAATGCAACCATATAAAAAGCTAGCAGAGAAATCATAGTAAAGGGCACAAGTAAACTATAGTGACCAAATACGACAAATTTGATTCAATTCAAAACAAAAGCATCAAGCCTTGAACTCCATTAATTCTTCTAAGTTATTTGGACAATTGAACAGACCATTCATCATCAAGAACACACAAATTTCTCCATGACTTACTTGATGAGAGAAGCTGCTCCACAAGCAATGCACCGTGGACAACACGAGAATCATGAAAGCATTGACCAGCATCATCAGCATCCAAGGCTACTCACATAGAAGTTAACAACACGTAATAAGAAATTCTGGGACAAGAGAGCTTCTCGATTCTTTCCATTGATAGAATCAACAAATAAACTTATTGATAAACGGGTGCATATTAATATACATGATATAAAGAATGTATTCAAGCAATTCTCTAGGTGAATGATACACAGGCAAAACACTCTGAACAAAATAAAAGAACTCATCTCATAATCATACAGCAAAATTGCATCTACGTAACATAGGCATTATGAAAGCATAGAAGACGACTGCCCATTTCTGCTAACTTGACATAATCAATAGGATTTATGAATACACTCAATACTTTTAAATGTACATGATATCGATGATTCATTCAAGTAATCCAATATACTGACAACTCGCACTACCATGAAGAACAACAGTCTTGATACTATTTCAACAAAGGCACACCACATTTAATATTTTGAAATACTTATAGTTGGTACAAAACGAATGGACTTAAACCAGAGCATACCTTCTCGGTAAATGCAACTCTATATTTTTGGGTGTTTTGCTACAGACCATCATGAAACCTACACTACTACCGGAGCAAAAACAGTAGACAACTACTGTACCAACGTCCAACGGTATTACAACAATGCCTATCCACAATCAATATAGAGATGGTACCAAATAAATCAAGGCATAACAAGGGACCCCATAATTAACCATGGCAACAAAAAGTTTATTGTACTATCAAGATTGTGTGTGGCCATATATGCTATATCAAGAAAGAAATCATATAAAAAACTAGCAGAGGAATCATAGTACAGGGTGCAAGTAAACCATAGTGACCAAATATGAAAATTTTGATTTAATTCAAGATAATAGCATCAAATTTGAACTCCATCAGTCTTTCTAAGTTAGTTGGAAAATTGATCAGATCATTCGTCAGCAAGAGCACAATAATCTCTCCACGACTTACTAGATGAGAGAAGATTTTCCACCAGCAATGCACCATCGACAGCAAAAGAATCACCAAATCTTGACCAGCATCATCACCAATTCATCATGCAAGGCTAGTCACAGCTAAGGAAACAAAACGTAATCAGGAATTCTGGGACAATATGGCTCCTCAATTCTTTCCACTGGATATAATTAACAGATTTTTTAAAATAAAAAGCGGGTACTTGTGAACGTAAATGATATAAAAAATTTCTTCAAGCAATTCCCTAGGAGAGCAAGACATGAGCACATCACTCAAAATAACAGAATCGCCTATTTGGTCAGCTATCATAGCAAACTACCCATCATAATCATACAGCAAGACAGCATCTACCTAATAGAGGCATTTGAAAGCATAGAAGATGGCTGTCCATCTCTGCTCATTTGATATAATCAATAGGATTTATAAACATAATCAATACTTTTGGATGTACATGATATCAGTGATCCGTTCAAGCAATCCACATATTGATATAACTCACACTACCATGAAGAACAACAGTCTTGACACTATTTTATCAAAGGCACACCACATGATGATGGAGTCTAGATATAGAACAACCAGCTTCTTGTGCACTTTCCAGTATAAAAGCACACTTCAATCCAGTTCGCATGCCCATTAATTAAATGAGATAACAAAAGAAGAAGTGAACCATATAATTTCATGGAGTTGATGTTAAATAAAACGGATGCAGTAGTTGTTGGACTTCAGAACATACATCTGTTGTCTGTAGGAGAGGGGTTCCAGCAGTATTTAGTGTCGTTCGACGCCATCGCCAGTTGCTGCATGGGCTCGTCTTGTGCAAGAGACGCCAAACTAGGAGGAAATGGAGGCATCCTCTTTCACGAATTGTCATGAAAACCAAAAAAGCTAGCAGAAAAATGGACTTCAGAGTTGAGAAAAGATACAAGAGCCACAAATATTATTATGTAAAGAAGAGTAAGCTGTTGGTAGAGATACAGCTGCTCCTGGTGAAATATTTAGGATGCAGCAAAAGAGCGGAGTATTCATTCAGCACACCTTCAGTTTATGGATAAAATAAACACGCAAGAGTATGAAGAGTTTGGATCAGGCATATCGGTAGTACCATTTGCACTAGATGGTTATCATATGTGCATGTATATCTAGCTCTATTGCTTTCCAACCAAGAAAAATACTTGCACCATTGCATTCAATCCAGGATGGATGTAGAGTACAGGACCTTAGAGATGGTATTTCATCAGAATATGAAAACTGTCAGAAAAATAAGGTTCAATCAACTCCCATTCACTCTGCATGGATTATTTGTTACTAGCTACCACGAGTGATGGATGCACCATCATTATTGTCCCGTCAGAAAACAACATGTAAAAGGCTGAAAGCAATTACATCTTGTTAAATCCTATAAATCTCTTCGAACTAGAAACAAAATTCATCATTCAGTCTAGACACATATCTGCAGTCAGCTCGCTACTTTTGTCAGAATTTAAAAGGACGCATAACAAAATTCAACATGTGAGATGAAATTCGTCCAAATGTGAAATTTTTCAACAAAATAAGATGATCTCCCGTGTGACAGTAAAGAGTAACCTAGCCTGAACCAACCTGAATGTCTGCAACAACAACAACAAAGCCTTTAGTCCCAAACAAGTTGGGGTAGGCTACAAGTGAAACCCATAAGATCTCGCGACCAACTCATGCCTCTGGCACATGGAGAGCAAGCTTCCACGCACCCCTGTCCGTAGCTAGTTCTTTGGTGATACTCCAATCCTTCAGGTCTCTCTTAACGGACTCCTCCCATGTCAAATTCGGTCTACCCCGACCACTCTTGACATTCTCCGCACGCTTTAACCGTCCGCTATGCACTGGGGCTTTTGGAGGCCTGCGCTGAATATGCCCAAACCATCTCAGACGATGTTGGACAAGCTTCTCTTCAATTGGGGGGTGGGGGAGGAGAGAGGGCGGCGTGCGGGAGAGGCGGGGGAAGGGGGGGGGGGGCGGTGGAAAGCAGCAACGAAGAGGGCAGTAACAAGCAGCAGGGGGAGGGGGAGGGCGTCGGCCTCGGCGGCAGCGAGTGGGGAATTAGGGATTTGGCATCGGCGACACAGGGTGTGGATGGAAATAACCCATCACGAGCTAATTTCCAAAAAGAACCCCCCACGAGCGCCGGCTGTCGCCTCAGATTGGTCAAATGGAGGGGCGACGAGTGGCGTACGGTGAACAGTGATCGTACAATCACGTGTAGACGTATTGAGTGACCGTATTGGCCATATTTTGAAATACAGTGACCAAAGCGTGCTTTCTTCGCAAGTTCAAGTACCGCCAATGCATTTTACTCATTTTCTAATAATGATTTAACTTTTTTAATATACTCCCTCTGTACCTAAATACTCATTGTTGGGGAAAACCAGTACAAATTCCCCAACGACAAGTATTGTGGTACAGAGGGAGTGTGACATTACATTGGTCAAATTGTCAAACCATGGATACTTATGGGCATTCTAAACCGGAAGGAGTAAGTATCTAACAACATGAGTTGAGATGTTAACTGGTGCGCCATGATTATTTCAGTGTATGTAGATCCTTTTTTATGGAAGACCATTATGGCTTTATTGACAATACTTACACTACTAGAAAACATTGTTTGCTGATCGGTCACCATTGATGCGTGAAAACATATGTAGATAGTACCGCCATTTATGGACGACCGAGTATCCATGGGTTGTGTCTCAAAAAAAGTCTAGTTTAGGGGGTAGTTACCACGGATAGGCCTAATGTGAGGCACGTCTGGGTGACATCAATGGCATGACGAGCATGTATCACTATTGGTAAAAAAGCCTTCCTCACCCAAAGCCACTCTCTCGCCGTATTCCTTATACGTTGTGTCGGTGAATCGCAAGCGGGTCACTCCCATGGGCTAGGTCCAATAGCACGATTTTTTGCTGCAAGTCTTTTTTTGTGGGGTTTTTCTTTCCTCTGTTTTTTGTTACTTTCGTTGGAGTTTTCTTTTTCTCTTTTAATAAAAACTCTTTTGATTTATTTTTTTCATGTTTATAAGTATGTTCGATAACAACAACAACAACAAAGCCTTTAGTCCCAAACAAGTTGGGGTAGGCTACAAGTGAAACCCATAAGATCTCGCGACCAACTCATGCCTCTGGCACATGGAGAGCAAGCTTCCACGCACCCCTGTCCGTAGCTAGTTCTTTGGTGATACTCCAATCCTTCAGGTCTCTCTTAACGGACTCCTCCCATGTCAAATTCGGTCTACCCCGACCACTCTTGACATTCTCCGCACGCTTTAACCGTCCGCTATGCACTGGGGCTTTTGGAGGCCTGCGCTGAATATGCCCAAACCATCTCAGACGATGTTGGACAAGCTTCTCTTCAATTGGCGCTACCCCAACTCTATCTCGTAGTCTGCAAGACCATTATTTCTAATCTTACTCAAAAACAACAGAAGTGTTTCAAATGCATGCAAACAATGAGGGGGCGAAGAGAAGTTGAGTTTTATTGAAGTAGGTAATGGTTTTCCACTCAGAGCACCAAGCACATCACTATTTCAACACTCAAATTCAGAACTGAAGAGTTGCAAATTCAGAACAGAAGTGTTCAAAAAGGAATATAAAACACAGTAAATCCTATCAACTAAGAATCACAGGAGCATGATTAAAGGCTCTAAAATGAACATGAGTATAATACTGACTCCAGGATTAAAATGAACATGACCATAGTTATGATAAAACGAGTTAGACTGCAATCCAACACCCCACAGCTAGCTACGGTAGTTCTGGATTTCACAAGATTCTCTCATAAAAAGCATAGTTAAACACATGAAATTGGAGAACAAAATTTGGTAAGGAAAGGAGTTCATGCTCACCTCACACCATCTGACGAGGTTCGTGGAGGAGCACATGCATGGTACGGTGTTGGGCAAGCCAGCAGCTTGCATCAACGCTGTACATGGCAGGAAGCAGGCCTAACCTCGCCACGGCTACAATCATTGGAAGATGAACCCTAACAATAGGTAGCCCACAATGGCACCAGCTCCCCCACAGCGTTGAAATTGAACCGCAGAGCCAAATCCTGCACCAAACCAGCAGAAGTACCATTCATTAAACCAACACACCCTGAGGCCACGCATGACATGCTCGACAAATTGCCCAAGAGAAGAAGAGCTGGAAGGGCCTGGAAACGGAGGGTAGGTCACCTGCACAAGCAGCCTAGTGGAGACAAGCTCGGCCAAGGAAGCAGTTGCCGCCCCTCCTACTCTCCTGGCGAGAGATTGTGAAGAAATGGAGGCATCGGGATAGCCAGGCTTGGTCCTCTTGGGCAGCGGGTAGGTGGCGATGTCCACCATCGTCACGGCAGCCGTGCTTCTCGTCTTTTTGGACCACACCATTGATGACCCACGTGGATGCCCTTGTCAATGAGTTAGATGTTGCCTTTGATGCAGACCTGAACCTAAAACCACAATCGGTTAGTAATTGAGCCATTACCAAATCAAAGTCACAAAACAGAGTTGCATGCTGACAAAAATAAGTGAGGAAAGGTCCATGGCTATAAAGAATGCAAACATAACAGTGACCAAACCAGATTAAAAACAATAGCTATGTTATGGAACCCTTTCAAGAGGAGAACATCCCTGATAAATCTAAGAAATACACATTGCACATCACCTGGACACTACACGTGACTTGGTAAAAAGGACTATAAATCAAATATCATCTAGTACACAGTACTAACTAGAAAACCCGGTAAGTTCCAGTACCACGGGTGTAAACTCTAGCATTAAGATCCACACAGACCAGTTGCATTAGTTGATGATCAAATCATAAAACTATGTATGCTTTAGAATTTGAAAGGCGTGAATGGATTAATTACCCAGATCGGTTTCAGCGTGTCGACGTCCATCTTGACCTCCTACACGAAGTTGGTTCTAGTAGACCGTCAGCTTGCCAAGGCCGCCTGCAGAGTGGAGGGCGTCCAAGCCCATGTAGGTGGTGTTGGCCACTGTCACCTCATCAGGATACCATGCCCCTGCACGTCCAGCACTCCAGCTCCTTTGCAAACTCTTCAGTTCACAAAAAAGAGGGCACCTTTAGTTACCAATCATGACAAGAACGTAACTCTATAGGAGGAGTAGAGATTCAACAGGTGAATTTAATCAACAAAGAAAGACAGTGGTTTCCTAAAGCTACTACTATCTATTATTTGGACACTCCAGTTAAACAAAACTCTTTGTGTGCTTTGGAGGCTTTCTAACCAGCTTGTGTGCTTTGGTGAGTAGTCATCTCCTGCTATACCAGGACACTGATTATTATTTGGGAAGGGGCAAAAAGAGTGAGAAAAAAACAGCAAGGGAATATGCACCTATGAAGAAAGAAAGGCATGAGCTTTGGTGAGCCCATGCCACCAAAAGGTTAAAAAAACAGAGTAGTCATATTCTTCTCCTTGAGCTTTTGGTTCCCCAAAGAAATAGTGGACGCAAGGACAAGACCCACTTATAAGTTAGAATTTAAACCCACCTAAAATGCCCAAACACCAAAATACAAGCTCAGAATCCAGATGTACAAATTCAAGAAATCCTAGTAAGAGAAGCATGAATGGGAACAACACAGTTCAGCGAAATCCCATCACCGGACAAGAAATGCGAAGAAGGGCAAACGAGCAAGAAGGCAAGCGATTCTCTGTTGTTGCAGGTGCTCCTCGTGGGGGGTTAGTTTGATAAAACAAATTGGGGGGATTTCATTAGCATGGATTATATCTATAGTGCAGTGACCCAACACAACAACAGCTGCAAAAATGATTCACGGAAACAGAGCTTCTGAAGAGGTTGACTTCATATGAAAGGAGAATTTTTTTTTGACAATTCAGCTAGCAATCACAAAGTTCCCTGTACACCGGCCACGTGAAGGCGACTAGTGGGGAGCAGGCAGGCAGAAGATGATTGCGTCCAAAGAACTTTTACAGAAAGGCATGAACTTTTACATATTATACAACAAAATTCAGATTTCCCTCTTAATAATTATCAGAAAGAAAGAAGTTCAGAGCTTGCAGTTTTCAGTGTCATATATGCAAACCAACATCACTAGTGCAGGTTGCCTTTTGGTTTTGGTGCCAGCTAACGGAGGATGTGCAGGTATGCAAGGTCACGAAATAATTTAGGGATTAATCACGTGTGACATGACGACACAATGAGAGGTCAAACAAACAGTAGAGTTGAAAAATCAAAGCCAGCAAGGATAGTTCACAGTAGACTTGCTGTTCTTAGGGAATCCAGGCTATAAACTTGAGAAAAAAGAAGGCCTAGGGCATCCAACTACCTACTGTGAGCATTGTTTATTTACATTTTGCAGATTCATGATTCTGATATGCAATCTCTGATATAAGCATCAACTACCTACCTAAAATGGCAGATTCACTGTGAGCATTGTTTCTCTTATGCACATGATTCTGATATGCAATCCCTGCCGGCAAATTGCCAATTTTGAAGACTGTGCTATAGTGAAACCAAGAGCCCATGCTTGCTTCCAGGACATAGTAAAAAAGATTACTGTTGCTTTCATACAAAATAGCCAAACTTTCTCTAGGCCAATAATACACTTTCTCTAGTTATCAGATCAGAAATGATCTAAATTAAGAGAGCACCAGATTTCATAATTCAACAAGAAAGAAGTTTATGTGTTTTGAACAAGTCGGACTAATCCATCCACAAGCTCTTATCTTATGACCACTCGATGCTTGTACGTCCACCCTAAAGAAAGAAAGTCTTTGCCTTTGGGAAGAAGATACATGCTGCACTCAGGACTAGTGCTGCTATCGGGGGGAGGGGGGCAAGTTCACTACTGTAGTAAGTAAACGAAACTGAGGGAATTTTTTGCATCACGTATGGATCTATCCATCATACGGTAGCAGCAGTAGTACTAGTGGATCAGATCATAAATGACTAAACTTTCTCTTGGCCAGTATACTTGCTCCAGTGATCAGATCAGAAATGGTCTAAATTAACAGAGCACCAAATTTCAGAATTCAACAACATAGCAAGTTTAAGTGGTTTGAACAAGCAGTCAGACTACCGGAACAAGTCACTGAACCTCAGAGTCAAATCAAAAGCAACAGATGTGGAACTAGCAGGGTAAAGAACAAGCAAAAGACTTTCATTACCTCATGCGGACCTCGTCAGGGTATCTTGAGTTTGCAATCCAGGCCCTAAGGCTACAAAGGCAGAATAACTTAGCAGCATTATCATCAAGGGATCTCCGGTAGGTAAGCTTCACAAATCATTTATCCTGTAAGAATTTTTACGTTCACAAGAAGATTTCAGAACAAAGCAAAGAAAACCATGAACTTCATGCAAAATAAGTGTGTACAGACTCAAGAAGATGCATTATTCTTTATTTGTTAAAGCAACTGCCCCAACAGCCATCTATTTTCTAACATATACAGTAAACTTCATAAATCCAACTGCACCAATCATTCTCATTCAGCCATCTATTTAAATCCAGTCAAGCAAGCAAATCAGGGAACTAAGCCTACAAAATTGAAATCTGAGACAACAGGCAGAGCAAAGTGGTCAGTGCTCAACTCTGCTTGACATTACTACCATGTTGGTTAGTGCAACATAATATAACCTTGCAGACAAGAGCAGACCATAGATAGGAGCAGGATTATTCTTGAAGATGGCCAACCCAGGCTCACATCTTCTGAGAAGATCCAATCCAAGACTATGGATGAACGTAGTCTCGGGAAAACATATAACAACATATCATTTTCCATATCCACAGTGCTGAATAACTAGTAGTCTATCTGTATCTCAAACGAGTAGCCGGTCACCATAAGAACACACACCACAATAAATTCCGTGTTTACTAAGCCGAGCATATACATCGGAAACATATTCGACTACTCCCTCCGTCTCAGTTTACAAGTCCTATGCGTATACCCAGGTTGCCAATTTTATCACCATAATATAAACTATATAACAGAAAAATTATACCGTTTGAAAATAGAACATCTGAAGTTTATATTGGTATATTTTTTGTAATATATGACTTGCATTAGGTTGGTCAAATTGACGACCTAGGGATACGCGCACGCCCTATAAACTGAGAGAGAGGGAGTACAAAAACGCACAATATTTAAGGCAATAAAGTGCATAATATTTAAGACCAGACCTCTGTTGACTAGTAACAGTACATTTTAATACCACCTAAATGGATGTTAGTAAATTGTTTTAGTGATTCAGGTGGTGACTCTTCCCCCCCCCCCCCCCTTGTTAATTACCTTAAATATTTTGTTTAATGAGAGCAAAGACGTGCTTTTAGTAAGTATTATCACAAGAACGCATCATCTCAGGACCAAGAGTTAAAGACAACCTTTAAGTCAAAACCACGCACGCATCATCTCATGAGATAAAATTGAACCTGTCATCAATCTGCGAGAACAAGAACTTATTAGATATTAACAAATCATAGCAACACGTTCAGAGTTCATCAGGTTCGAACAATCAAAGATGCAGATGATGAGACACTGATTCTTCAGGGAAGATACATTGATGAAGCACAAAATTAATGTTTTTGCTCATTAGCTTCCTTCAATAAGTTTGTAGACCAGAATATCTTCAAATAATCCATGTAATTCATATCTTTTTATAGAACACGAAAGGAACAGTGTACCAATTCAGTTGAAACAAAGCTATTTTAGCTGTTTCTATTACTTTTAAACTGGAAGCTGCTGATTCTGACATTGTTATTTCTTTACAGGGATAATGTTGACATTATGAAGCAGAAAAATAATGCTTCACATAGTCAAAAGTAGGCAGAACAGATGGTATACACTAAGCTTCTGAATCTGGACTCGGCTGACAAAAGCATGTGCATGTAGATGACGACTGTGTGGTTCACTTCTGCTTTTAAACCCAAAGGCACATATGAGAACCAGTGTCACTCAATGCCATGCTCTAGTCTAAGAACAAATACATTTGAGCCCTGATTATTGAACCATTAACTAGAGTAGCTATTGATAAGTTCCTTCAATCAAATTGTGGTGCTTAACTAATCGGCCTACTGCATCCAAAAAGGGACTGAAATTATAGCAATCAGATTAGCAACAGTAGTTACCCTCTTTTCTCTGGCCAAGTAAACATGCCCGAACTTGCCCCTCCCAAGTGCTTTCCCAACGTCAAAGTCAAAAAACACCCACCACTTCTCCTGCTGAGAATGCTGCGAAACCTACAGAGAGGCAACAAAAAGACACCATTAGTGGACACTCGTGGATCTCAAGAAGCCGAGGTTGATCAAACAGTATAATACAAACAAGATGCATGTTCCAACCATGCAAACCATCACAAGAAGCTGATAAGTTAGGGCTGCCCAGACCGAGAGGAGAGCTAAGCGCATTAAACACCAATCAGGTGGCACGACGACCCTTAATTGATGGGTGTGTTTACTTTACTGAACCCAAAATAAAATCTTCAACCAAATATGAAGAAAATAGGATGCTTTGGTGCTGTTGGTGCTAGCAGAGTACTAGTAATGCTTAACTGCGATAGCTAAAACTAGTAGCTGTTTGTAAGCGATCAAGTTGTTCAAGCTACCAATATAGTGACTTGTGATGTGCTACTAGCTCACTAATATCCATTGTGCTGATGTTTCATTGTGTTCCCCATTTTTGGATTCAAACAAACCATGGGCAAATCCATAAATATTAATCCACGTAAATGATGGCTGCTACAACAATCACATCCTACCGAGACACTAACAAGTGAGTGGGCGGAGGGAGGTGCTATCTGCAGGGAGTAATTACCGGCGGGCAGTAGGGACCTTGTGATGTGCGCCATCATGGTCAGGCTCGAGCTCAGGTCCTCATCCTCGCCTGCTGCATACATGATACATGCCTGCAAAGATGCAAATACAAGCAAGCAGTGTTTTCTGTAATGAAATACATACATGATTCACCACCCATAATGATTAATCAATCGTGTTTTTTTACTACACTAGTGAGTAAAGGAAAGTGAGGAATTTTTTGCATCAGAGAACAACACACATCCATCATACAGTGGCAGTACTACTAATGTGTATACACTAGTAATAGAAGAACAAGGAAGGAGGTCATTTGTTAATTTGGCATAAAAAATCGCAGCGTTTGGTGGCCAAGGAAGATGACTTGATGGTGCAGCAGGTAGAGGCAAGAGGCATCTCTGACAAAAAAAAAGGGTTCAGGGTAACAAAACAATGTGGATGCATCCTAGTCCTACCATAAAGAACAGTAACATCACATCTTAAAGATAGCTGGAATGCAAAGAACATCATTGAAGAATCGCTACAGTTGCGCCAGACTTTAGTTATACTTATCACGGGTTATGCTAGTGAGCTAGCTGGTTGAAGGTGTATTTTCAGGTCATTAGAGACCATTGCCTCAATATAAATGAAATAGAAGATCATGCGTATGAGTTAGTCATGCGAACTATCAATATGTAAGGCCTATAAATGACATAATCATACGCAAGAACCCACTGTGAAGTGTGAACTTTCAGTATGGAACATTGACTAATTAATGTGCATCATCCTGATTGAATACCTATCATCCTGATTGCATGCACTGAAAATTATACATATCCATCGGAAGGGTCTAGCTCTGAACGTTCTGTCCAGAAAAACAGCACTGATGGAAATATGAAAATGCAGCAATTTGTACTGCTAATCAGTGGCTTCACAATGTACTACTCCCTCCGATTCACATTAAGTGTCGCAGTTTTGAACTAATGTTGAACTAGCCTTAGTTCAAAACTGCAACACTAATTTTGGATCGGAGGGAGTAGGTAACACACACCTAAGGACCATGGCATCTGAATGCCAGTTTCGTTGTAGCACACATATATTCATGAGAAAAGGCGAGAGCTTTACCGATATTGAGCGACAGCCCCATCACGGCAGCTCTCAACCCCATCACCGAGGGACCGCCTCCTCCCGAAGTCCGGCGAGAAGGATCTCCCATATGGTGCATATCTGCAGGACAATTCATGGAAGCATATTATCCTCCTCACCCATATCTCCTAGTATTACATAATTCACGGAACCATGGGCAAATCCATATATACACAGCCATGTAAATGATAGCTACTAGAACAATCGCACCCTACTGAGAGACTAGCAAGTGAGTGTGCAGAGGGAGGTGCTACCTGCAGGGATTTGTTACCGGCAGGCAGCAGGGACCATGCCGGTGGGGCTAGAGCTCGGGTCCTCGTCGTCATCATCCTCGCCTGCAAAGAAAGAAAATACAAGCAATCACCAGCGTTTATTTCTTATCTGCTGATGAAATAGATACAAGATCCTCCTCCCATATTTATTCCTTAACGAAATGATGAAATACTTGAACACAGGGGTGCATGTATGGTTTAAAACTGAAAATTACAAAATTGCAGCTATTCTGAAGTCATTTTGTGATGACAAGTCATCCGGAGTCTAAACTGATCTGAGTTCACCATTTGGACCATTTTAGTTGATTAAAACATATATCCAGATACACTCATTTCTTTGACAAGTATTTTCGGACGGAGGGAATAGCATTTTTAGGGGATATTAATATAAGCTAGCTAATCACGCATGCATGAAGCAGATATCAGCTGTGTACACATGTAATTAAGTTATGTGTACGTTCTTTGTCATGGTTTAATGTGAGCCACCTACGGATGCATGCACGCGAAAATTAATTGGATTGGACTGAGGGAATTAAATGGACCAATCAATGAATGAATAAATTCCCGATGCGCTTGTAAAATCAATGCACCACCCATTGAAATTTAATACTAAACCACGGATGGATCAAAGAAAAGAAAAAAAGCACATAATAATCCACGCATTAAATGAAAAGGAAAAAAGAGATCATGGTGGCATCCACTGTACCAAACCACATACTTTTTTTAGTTGATGAAAATCACGTACGTATCTTGAGTGCCTGATCGAAAGATCCATTACCTGAGCAACTAAGCTCCACGTACATACTTCAAGGGTCTCGTCGACGTCGGTGTAGACACAATCCCCGCCATCTTCCACCACCAACCCGAGTCCCTTCTCCTCGACGACACATCAACTCTTCACCAAAACCACCGCAATTTCTCTGGCCCGGTCATTGACCTCACCGGCCTCATGGCGCGGTCAAGGCGAGCCTTGGCGGTCGGCGACATAAAGGCGGCCGCTGAGACGGTGGGCTTTTTTGGGTGACGTTAGAGTCGGCCATGTCTGACACGCTCGCGACGGTGCGGGAAAATCGGTAGAGGCCAGCAGGGGGCGTATAAAAGCCCGGGAAATATTATATTGATGGTTATCGTCAAACAATATAGTATATCTCGAGTTTGATCCATCCAGTGACTATACTACTAGTAAGACACAATCAGAAGCCGTGTGGCCATGGTCACCGCACCTACTTGTAGCCAGCCGAATCGGCAAGCATGCGAGGTCCCCTCGGAGACGGCGGCGCTGGCAGACAGATGAAAGTAAGTGGTTAAAGTTAATCAAGATGCCAGCGGGCAGTGAACATTGAGTAGGCTGCACCTGCATGCATTCATGCACATGCGAATGAATATTCATTTTTTCTCAAGGGTATGTGAATGAATATTCGAAACAAAAGCAGTTGTGCGTCCGTCCGTCGATGCATGCATGTGTAAGATAAGGTGTTCTTCCCTAACCTAGCCGCCGCCACGTGAAGGCGACTAGGGAAGCGATCCTCTACCTCCGATCTACATCGGCCAGGGCTGGTTCCCTCTCCCTTCGACTGCTGCTCCGACGGCAGGAGGGAGGAGGTATCCCGTTCCTTCGTTCTATAGTTAGGGTTTGGTTTTGTAGATCGTGGTGTGCCATTGGGGTGGTGGAAGCGGCGATCGGATGAATAAATCTGCCTCAGCTCCACTCCCACACCGGCGATGTCCTCCATGTTGTACTTCGATCCGACACCGAATTTTAGAAGTGTCTCCCCAATTGTTCTGCATATACATATTCTCTCGGTTTATAGCCGAGACGTGTATTTGAAGAAAAGGGTCGTCGATCGGGTACCTGCATGTTGCCGAGCACCCCCCCATATATATTGCACTCGGCAAAGCCCTTGTCGAGTATCCGGGAAACGATGAGCTCTCCCAGACGAGACGGTGGAGGTCCGTTGAAGGCCATGCAGGTAGCAGCTCGTTGTAGAGCCGGTACCCAAGGGAAGAGCCGTGGCCTAGATTTGGCAATCCAGCATAGATCGGCGCCGCCGTCTTCCTTGTTGATTTGGCCATGTTCTCTGACGCGGACGCCTACCACGGCGAAGCGAGCCTCATATATCCTGGCTGGCCGGCCGGCCGGCGGCCAAGAAAGATTTGGCAACACGCGCGGCGCGCGAGAGGTGGAAGCGACAGCCCTTGGTAGGTGGGTCGATCGGACGGCGAAAGAAATCGAGGTCTCAAATTTAAAGTTTTAACGGACGAGGCCGGGCCTGCTCGTCTGCTTATCGTCGGGCCGGCCACATGGGTGGTTAATCAGACTTCTGCGTACCATCGAGACGCAGGGGAGACGGATACGAGACCCTCAATCTGCTGTCCTCCAGCCGCCGCCGCCGCCTAGCGAGATGCCGGAGCTCATCTCGGAGCTACCGTCATCGCCCTCCATGCAAGCCAAGCTCGCCTCTCACCCTTCTTCTTCTTCCCATACCCGGACACGTCGGGACTGGACAGGTTAATCAGACTTCTGCGTACCATCGAGACGCAGGGGAGACGGATACGAGACCCTCAATCTGCTGTCCTCCAGCCGCCGCCGCCGCCTAGCGAGATGCCGGAGCTCATCTCGGAGCTACCGTCATCGCCCTCCATGCAAGCCAAGCTCGCCTCTCACCCTTCTTCTTCTTCCCATACCCGGACACGTCGGGACTGGACAAACCTCGACGACGGGAGCGCCTCCTCGCCAACGACGTCGCCGACTACGTCTGCTTCCGCGCGGTCTGCCGTCCGTGGCGGGTCTTCTCACA